>NC_092258.1:6777500-7060000 GCF_036320965.1 Panulirus ornatus
GGGTGGGGGTAGGGAAGCGAGGATTACCTTTCTAAAGACAAGGAATAAGATTATCTTAAAGAGGAGAAAGTAGGATTATCTTAAAGCGATAGGATTATATTAAAGGGATAGGATTATCTTAAAGGGATAGGATTATCTTAAAGGGACGGAACTGGACTATCTTTAAGGAAGGACATCACTATCTTAAAGTAGGGGAGACAGAAATGTCTTAAGGGGAAGGGAACAGAACTGCTGTGGGCGTGGGCTACAGAACTGTGCCACAGGAGGAAAGAATACATCATGAAAAGGGGCTAAAAATAGACAACTGGGACGGGGGGGGGGGGATTGGCCCTTATTGCCAAAACAAACAAAAGAAGATTATCTCGATGGCCAATACAGACTTACACTGCAGTCTTATCCTCAGATTTTCTTTATATATATATATATATATATATATAGGGAACAACATGATATAAAAGAGAGAGAGAGAGAGAGAGAGAGAGAGAGAGAGAGAGAGAGAGAGAGAGAGAGAGAGAGAGAGAGAGAGAATGTATTTTTTTCCCTTCTCGATTAACACGAGCAAAGTTTACGCGTTTGTTTAATGTCTCACAGTCATGTTTTTCCAAACCTGAATGAGCAAACATACTGAGCTGTGGGGACAGACAGACAGACACACACACACACACACACAACACACACACACACAACACACACACGTGTATATATGTGTGTGTGGGTGCGTGCGGGCGTACGTGCGTGCGGCCATATATATTTACGTGTGTATACGTGGATACAGATAGACCGTACGCGCTACATAAAGACGCGCAGCACATCTTTCTGGCCCCGAGGGAACTACTTTAGGAGGTGAACCACACCTCAGCCACCTGGGGTTGTCCAACGACACGTCCGGTGACCATTTTCTCGTTGTTACCGTGTCCTCCTGCCGGCGCGTGTCTCCTCCTCCACCAGGAAGCTCAAGTGGGTTCGAATTCGGTATTACTTGGGGAGAAAATACTACTGGGAGAGGCGTGGTTAGGCGCGAGGGAGGGACCTAAGTGTGCGGAGGAAGAGGTTTGGAGAGGAAGGGAGACACCTTAATGCACGAAGTGGTGAGGCTTGGCTACAGCGCGGAGTATGAGGTCGCTGGAGAGCGAGGAAAGAGTGAGGAGGCCAAAGATTGAGGAAGGTAAAGAATGAGGAGGCCAAAGACTGAGGAAGGTAAAGAGTGAGGAGGCCAAAGACTGAGGAAGGTAAAGAGTGAGGAGGCCAAAGACTGAGGAAGGTAAAGAGTGAGGAGGCCAAAGACTGAGGAAGGTAAAGAGTGAGGAGGCCAAAGACTGAGGAAGGTAAAGAGTGAGGAGGCCAAAGTCTGAGGAAGGTAAAGAGTGAGGAGGCCAAAGACTGAGGAAGGTAAAGAGTGAGGAGGCCAAAGACTGAGGAAGGTAACGAGGGTGAGAGCCGAAGGTGAGAAGATCTGAGAATGCAAATATAATCTCGTTTGTGACCCTGATGGACCATCGCATCATACCCACCACCCTCACCCTGCCTCCGTCCGTGCCATCGTACACACACACACACACACACACACCACCTCTCTCTCTCTCTCTCTCTCTCTCTCTCTCTCTCTCTCTCTCTCTCTCTCCCCCACAGACACTGATGGACATACCTTCTCCCTCGACACCCTCCCTGAAGACACTATTACCTTCGTCTTCAGAGTCTCTCAAAGAACAAATTTCTTTTCTTCTTCGAAAACGGAAAAAAAAAAATGCAGATACCCTAAAGAAAAAAAAAGGGGGAGAGTCCTTGTGATATTACTATCCTTTATACATGGCTAGTCCCTCTGGCCCCTATCCTCCACTCAGTAGCCCAGGTTCGCCCCAACACCCCTTCACTAACGTGGGTTACACACACACTCGGGATAGGCGGTAGGGACGAAGAGGCGATGGTGGTGGTGGTGGTAGAGCCATCCCTATCCCTCCAGTGTCTCGCCCTCTCCCCTCCCAACACTCAGGATAGATGGTCCAGTGTGCGGCTAGGACGGTGGTGGTGGTGGTGGTGGTGGTGGTGGTAGAGCCTCCTCTGCCCCACCAGTTGGCGTATCTCCTTTAAACAGTGTCGGAGGAGGAGGAGGTGCAGTAGTAGTGTGCTGTTGTCCGCCTGGCACACTCACCTACCTACCTACCTACACCCCAAGCACCAGGAGGGGCGTGGGTGGCGTGGGGAGGGGGCAGGTTGGATGAGCACCCCGCCACATCATCTATCTGTTAAGTCGGGAGGTCAGGATATCTGTGACTGACTCTCTCTCTCTCTCTCTCTCTCTCTCTCTCTCTCTCTCTCTCTGGCGTGGGGGGTGGGGGGGGAGTGGGTTGTGTTGGTTCTCACAAGGGATTGGATTGGGGTGTGTGGGTGGGATGCGGTGGGGGACGTCTAGTCCATCTTAACCCAAGCTTCCTCATCTTCTCCCTCATCATCCACCTCTTGCCTCCTCCCTTCACCCGCAGGTTCCTCTCTTCTCCCCATCATCCACCTCGTGCCTCCTCCCTTCACCCCCAGGTTCCTCCCCAACCAGGGATCGATCGTCAGGACAGGGCAGGACTCCCATCATTAATTAACTTGACTCCCTCACTGATGAGGATGGCTCACCATCTACACCTCCTCTCCTCTCCCTCTCTATTCCATCCACGCCTTCCCGCTAGCCGCCACCCTATTCCCCTTTTTATCCAACCATCTATCTATCCCATCCTCCTCCATACGTCACTTCGTCCCATCTCTATTCCTCCCCATCTCCTTCAGAATCAGGTGATTTTTTCCCTTTTCCATCTCTCTGACTTTACAAATATATATATATATATATATATATATATATATATATATATATATATATATATATATATATATATATATATATATATTGATACACCTGTGAACACAAGTGTGTGTATATATATATATATATATATATATATATATATATATATATATATATATATATATATATATATACTTGTATTCACAGGTGTATGAATGTATATGAACATGATGCACATTTACATGCCTGTGTTTGTGAGTGATATATTTTCATATTTGGGATCATGTATTTCTCTATACATATTCATATTCGGTCTGTATGTAATGCTTGCAATTCCCACGAATAATGAGGCAAATATACGAACTGCTGTGGGTACTCCTAAATATTTTTGTACGTACATATCATGTATATATGTGACGAACATTTCTGTACGTATGTATGTAACGGAGTGAATGTAAGTGCAGGAGATGTCTCACGAAATTATCTCAAGTTTTCAGGTACCCCAATGCCCCCTGTACCCACATTCCCTCACCAAGGAGATGCTACTGGGCTAACGATGCCTCAGACCTCAAACAATAACTTTTCAATCCCCTAACAGCCTTACTCGTCATTCCTCCCCTCACACACAAAGAGACAGAGGATCCAATCGGAAAAATAAAAGCATTCCCTCACAAGAGAAACGTTGCGAAACCAAACAAAAGACGCGATTCTCTTCATCCATTTTTCTCTTCTTTTTCCCGACCGTCCATCTTGATAACAATGAACGCGACGGGTGTCTCCAGGTGTCCTCTGGTCTCGATTTCTTGATTCAGTCTCTCTCTCTCTCTCTCTCTCTCTCTCTCTCTCTCTCTCTCTCTCTCTCTCTCTCTCTCTCTCTCAGCTTCCGAGCCCCCAACGAGCTGTCTGCAGCCGTAGGCTGGCAGGGGCACAGGGGGACGAGTCTGGTCGACAGAGTCCCGTGAAAGGTGCATAGCCAGAGATGGATATAGATTACAGACAGACGATTATAGACATTCCTATGAGTCCCCGGGGAAAATGAAACACGATAAGTTCCCAAGTGCACTTTCGTGTAATAATCACATCATCAGGGGGCCAAAAGAGAGAAATGAAAGTCAGTATATATACATCGAAGAGACGAAGCTAGGACGCCATTTGGTAAACATGTGATTGTCCAAAACATACAACGAGCGTTCATAAACTTACAATAAAGTTATATATATATATATATATATATATATATATATATATATATATATATATATATATATATATATATATAAAACAATCAGCTGCCGCTCGCTGTGCCACTGCTAGTGGCTGTGAGCCTGGCAAGGTCAGCAATAGTCAGCGCACTAGTAAGTGAACCGCGCGTGGCAAACACCGTAGAGTTTAATCCTCCTTCGCCCGTTTCTCCACTATCATACTCCATTACGCCCCAGATTACATCCACATCCCTGACTCTCGTAGGATTATAGACCATTGCTGTATAATAGGATTACCGACCATGTTGTATAATACCTTCGTAGGTTAATAGGATCACAGGCGACGTGGCGTAATACGAATCATTCGTATCATACGTACAAATATAACAACAGGTAGACTCAAATCCGTTGATAACGTATCTACCGCTTTCCCTAAATGAACAAATGCTTTAGCGAAAATTGTATTTAGAAAAAAAAAACGATCTAATTACCTTCTAATTGACTTTTCGTTGAAATTAAATGCAAAAATATAAACATAAACACTTTTTTTAAACTGACATTTCCCAGTGCCGCTCTGCAATTCAAATACGGTCTCCCAGCTATATAAATATAGTGATGAGCAAATATCGCTGTAAATGTGTACGGGAAAAAATAAACTGCATTGCTATATTATAATAATCATTTCCCAACACCGGATAACCGGATTACTGCTGACGAAACCCCTTGTCTCCATTTGGACTCGATCGGAAATCAAGTTTCCGTTTTAACTTTCCCATCGGCTGCTGTGATAAAATTCGAATAACTTCGTTATAGGCCAGTGGCCCGTCTGTTTCCGCGTGTTCCCTCGCTCTGTGTCTCTGTGTATCTGTGCTTTCGTAAAAGATCTTTCATTATTTCCTTTTTCTACCTTTTTTTTCCATTTTCTATGTCATTATTTGAAATATTGGGGTTTTTAAGTTACCGTTTTCTTAATAAAGGAAGGGTTTTAAGTATCCCCTACGCTTCCAGAAGACCCCTTTACCTTGTCCAGTTTCTATATATTACAAAAATTAATATAGCTTCTCACGAAGTTCATGCTATATGTATATATATATATATTATACTTAGTCGCTGTCTCCCGCGTTAGCGAGGTAGCGCAAGGAAACAGACAAAAGAATGGCCCAACCCACCCACATACACATGTATATATATAAACGCCCACACACGCACATATACATACCTATACATTTCAACGTATACATACATATACATACACAGACATATACATATAGACACATGTACGTATTCATACTTGCTGCCATCATCCATTCATATATATATATATATATATATATATATATATATATATATATATATATATATATATATATATATAGGGCCTTCCTCTACGGAAAGCGGGTACCCCACACTAGCATGTCAGCAGCGGGGGGGTAAATGGTGCGTACAACGGCAAACTTGTCCTCACAGCTGGCTCACTATCCCCTCCCCCCCCCTCTCCCTCTCTCTCTCTCTCTCTCTCTCTCTCTCTCTGAGTCTGTGTTTCGTTGGGTTCAAATGTCATCTCGTCATATCCCCTAAAGATTCGACGTTAATATGATTTATATACGTAACACACTAGCTCTAAAATTAGCAATATATATATATATATATATATATATATATATATATATATATATATATATATATATATCCCCTGGGGATGCGGGAGAAAGAATACACTTCCCACGTATTCCCTGCGTGTCGTAGATGGCGACTAAAAGGGGTGGGAGCGGGGGGGGGGGGGGGGGGCCTGGAAATCCTCCCCTTCCGCTCAACTTTTCCAAAAGATGGAAAAGAGAATGGGGGGCCAAAATAGGATCTTCCCCCCCCCCAAAAAATAGGATCTTTCCCCCTCCCAATAGGATCTTTTTCCCCCCCTCTGAGACTCTGTCACATCGTTCTTGACGTTACCTCGCTGTCGCGGGAAATGGCGACTACGTATGGAAATAGAAAATATTTATATATAGACACGGCCATTTTTCGTTCCAGGAAATGCACTTGTTTGTTCCATCAAGCAATCTGCACCAATCAGATGGGCCCATTTTGCGTTGCCCTGTCCCTCAGAATTATATATATATATATATATATATATATATATATATATATATATATATATATATATATATATATATATATATAATTTTTCTTCTTTTCTTCCAGAGATTTGAAAACTGTCAACCGAAATAGACGCAATAAACAAATGGCCTGTATCTCAGTACCTGGAACATCTGTGTTCGTCCAGTGTTTTCGCCAGATACGAAGCTGTTCAGAAACGTATATGGAGGGACGATGCCAAAAAAAAATTGCTTTCCAGCTAGACAAGAAATGCTGGAGCGACGAGGGAGGTTTTAAAAATATGACAGGAAAGTGAAGTTTGAAGAGCGGTTGAGGGGGAGTGGGAGTGTTGGAGGAGAGGTGTGGGGGTGTTGGAGGAGAGGTGCGGGAGGTGTTGATGAACAGGTGAGGGAAGTGTTGGAGGAGATGTGCGGGAAGTGTTGATGGAGACGTGAGGGAGTGTTGGAGGAGAGGTAAGGAAAGTGTTGATGGAAAAGTGAGGGAGTGGTGGATGAGAGTTGAAGGAAGTGTTGACGGAGAGTTGAGGGGGTGTTGGAGAAGAGGTGCGAGAAGTGTTGATGGAGTAGGGGAACTTTGGTGGCGTTCGGGGATGAGGAAAAGGAGAAGGACGGACGTGGTGTTGGAGATGAGTGGTTTGACCGCGGGGGGGGGGGGGGGGGGGGGGGGGGGGATGTCTGAATGTTGTTGGAGGTACGTGGAAGGAGTGAACGTTGGAGATAAACAAATGGAGGGAAATCTCTCTCTCTCTCTCTCTCTCTCTCTCTCTCTCTCTCTCTCTCTCTCTCTCTCTCTCTCTCTCTCTATACACCCTAATACCGTCGAAGACCCCCCCCCCCCTCAGCACTCTATTCTAAATTGGGAATGACCCATTACAAGTAATGACACACGCTTAACAACGGGTAATGATACTCCCTCAAATAATCGTCCCTTTCCCTAAATGCTACGTTCAGTATCAGAATGATATTATCTGAAACATAAGCTCTTAAAAACAGTGAATAGAATTAGGACCAGCTGGCTGTTACTCAACAAACCACAAAGCTTGAAATTTTCATACAAAACAGATACAAATGCTTACGAGTTTAATAATGCTGGAGGATGAATAACAACGTATCAAGATAACGAGGGGAGACAGAGAGAGAGAGAGAGAGAGAGAGAGAGAGAGAGAGAGAGAGAGAGAGAGAGAGAGAGAGAGAGAGCAAAATATAAAAAAGTCATCTGAAGAAAACGTCTTTGTGTCTGTGTGTGTGTGTGTGTGTGTGTGTGTGTGTGTGTGTGTTAATCACGTCTTTCTCTTCCCCTCTTATTGGCCCTCGTGAAGGCCCTAGTCCCTCTCTAAGGAAAACAATAAATGTAATGATTAGGTTCGTGACCTTCTAAAATGTGTCTTATCCTATATATATATATATATATATATATATATATATATATATATATATATATATATAGATAGATAGATAGATAGATAGATAGATAGATAGATAGATAGATAGATAGAGAGAGAGAGAGAGAGAGAGAGAGAGAGAGAGAGAGAGAGAGAGAGAGAGAGAGAGAGAGAATTTTTAGAGTTATCTCTACTGCGTCTTGGACTGGTCTCTCGCATGCGTGACAAAATGCCTCGCCACCCTCCTCTGGCTGAGAGCCTGAACCTGCTCGCTTGTCGTTAGCTAAATTTCCTGACACGATTACCATCTCGTTAGATCGTTAGTGAAGAAAACGGAGCTCCGCCGATGGAATGGCAGACGTGATTAGAATAACGATTCAAGACTTCTTTAGTCGGGGCTGGAGAATGGATTCGAACTCTCTTTTTTTCCCGAGCTGAAAACATGGATTCGAACCGACTCGAACCCCCCCTTTTTTTTTTTTTTGTTTGTTTCGGATAGAATATGGATTCGAACACTTTCTGTCGGGAGTTAGAATAGGGATTCCGAACCCTCTTTCTCGTAGCTGGAACAGAATCCACTCCTCTTGTAAACTAAGGCTAAGAAACACGGAAAACTAAACAGTGACTCAAACTTTCCTGAAATGAGGTTAAGTTAACTTCCCAAACGATCTAATTACCTCTCAGATAATGAAATTGAATACACCACGTTCGTTCTAATTGAAGGAAATGGGCGAAGTACCTGACCAGCCCACACTGGAGTTACGGAGAGAGGATTCAATCACCATATATTTCGTCAATAAGAATTCGATTCCCTCACCGTTTATTGGTATGCGACAGAAGTCACCAAAACGGGATCGAAATCCTCTGTTACTTGGGATCAAAATCTATTTAGCATCATTACTTATCGTTGTGCAGTCAGCAAACTCCTCATAATACGTGAGGTCTTCGAGGAGGAGGCAGATCAGGAGGGCCTCATGCGCCTCCATGAGCATATCCATGACCCTCCCATGACCTCATGAACTCCGTGAGGAAATATCATGATAATGACTCCATTCGCCTCGTACAGGGTGTAGGTCTGAATGGGGTCAGACAGAACGACCAATCACAAAAGCGAAGATGCTAACTGGAACGCCAGGGTTATTAACGACGGTACCGGAGGGTTGTGAGTTGTAGACAAGTGGGTGTCACTCACACGCAGAAATAATAACGGTGACACTGAAAGGATTTAGAGTTAGATTAGAGAGAAATATTAGCCATGCCGGGGCGAAAAACACTGACAACAGCGAGGAGAGAACTGTCACACGAGAGAGAGAGAGAGAGAGAGAGAGAGAGAGAGAGAGAGAGAGAGAGAGAGAGAGAGAGAGAGAGAGAGAGTCAACAGTCACAACCCACGAGCGCGGCACACGACAACACCAGACAGGCAAAACTTGTCGCACCAGACACGAAAGAATACATGAACGGTCAGGAGGGAGGAGCTGCTGCTGCCGCTGCTGGGAGGAACATGTAGGCGGATCCTTAAAGGGGACAGAAGTGAAGATACGAGTGACCCTGGAAAACACGACATGTCAACTCCTTTCTTTTCCTCTTAATAGGGAATCAAATACCCCTTTATATCTAAGGCATACTATGTACAGTGCCATCTATTGGTGGTATATGTCATCACTTATAGCGACGATCAGGAAGGTAGTGTATATGAGGGCCTTCCGGACAGAATGGAACAGATGAGAAAGAGAGAGAGAATTGACGATGCATTTAAAGTGGTTTGTAAGGGTGTGTGTGTGTGTGTGTTCTTCTGTGTGTGGGTGTGTGAGTAAGTGCAGGACATGAGCATATATATATATATATATATATATATATATATATATATATATATATATATATATATATATATATATATATATATATGTTTCCTCCTATAATACTAAAACTACAATGACCACTGCTATTACTACTACTACTACTACTACTACTAATAATAATAATAATAATAATAATAATAATAATAAGGACATCTCTCGTTAGGTTTCCTGGAGCTGAATGAAATATTTGGTCTTTTATGACTTGTTCCAGAAATAACATGTAAAGAGAATCTGCTTCGATTTTTTTTCAGTGTTTTATACATGCTATTCTACTTGTGTCCTGCATTATATATATATATATATATATATATATATATATATATATATATATATATATATATATATATATATATATATATATTCAGGAGACCGAACCGGAGTTGGAGGAATGAAGTGAATAAGATTTTGAGTGCTTGGGGCCTGAACATGCAAGGAGGTGAAAGGCAATCATGGGATAGACTGAACTGGAGCAATGTAGTATACAGGGGGCGACGTGCTGTCAATTTACGGAATCAGGGCATACGAAACAACCGGAGAAAACCACGCAAAGGTTTGTGGGGTCTGGTTGTACATACAGTGGGTGTGGTTAAGGCACGTCACACATGACAGCTACAGAAAAGATGTAAGCGAACCAGTTCCTTGCGCTACCTCGCTAACGTAGGAAACGGCGAAAAGTCATGAAAGAAATCAATATATATATATATATATATATATATATATATATATATATATATATATATATATATATATATATATATTCTTCACCCCATTTTTACGAACTAAGTTCTCATTTTTCACTTTATTAGAAAACGCATTTACCCCCCAAACAACATATTGCAAATTCCAAACGGCTTTGCATATTCAAGCTCGGATGATATTAAATGTTCAAGCGCTCATCTGCAATTTTAATGGGCCGAATAATTTTCACTGTCTGTTTGTTGAGTCTGGAGAAGCAGAGGTGAGCAGGAAATACTCAATTTAACTTCCAATATAAAACCTTTGGACATGTGTTACTAGAGGTAGCGAGAGTCACTCGGAAATTTTAGGTGTGTACAAAAAAAAAAAAAAAAAATACGAGAAAATGAAGCTTGGTGAAAGAAAAGGATAAGCTTGGAGTGACTATTTTTGAAGTTTGTGAGGGGTATTTTTCTGAAGTTTTGTGTGGCATCTAAAAAGATCTAGGAGTAAACTTTGAAGTTTGTGAAGGTACTTTGAAGTTTTGCGTGGCATTCAGAATGATCTAAGAGTTGAATTTGAAGTTCTGAGAAAATGATGAAATTTTGTGTGGTGTTTAGAACGATCTAGGTGTAAAATTTGAAGACTGCGAGAACATTTTGAACTACTGTGTAGAAGCTCAGTTTACCTGAAGATCAATATAGAGTTCTGTTGTTCAGTGTGTAAAAATTTGAAGCATGGTTAAAAATTAAAAATCTGGCACGACATATTTAAACCTGGTGTTAGAATCTGAAGCAAGTAGTACCTATCGACTGGCCGGGCACTGTCCCCTCATGCTTAGAAGACCTACTGGCCTATGACACAAGAACGGCCCTCTCATGACTCCATGACCCACTGACCTATGACCCAAGAACGACCTCCTCAGGCCTACAAGGCCCACAGACTCATGACCCAAGAACGACCCTCTCCCGACTACAAGACCCAGTAACCTACGATCCAAGACGACCTCCTCAGGCCTACAAGACCCAATGACCTTCGACCCAAAGAACGACGCTCTCACGACTGCTAGGCGACCCACTGACCTACTACGACCCAAAAACGACGCCCTCTCTCACAAGACAACACGACCCACCCACCGACCTCTCTCGCCTCGAGCTTAACGCTTCACAAGACTTCGTGATAAGCATATGCTCAAGACGTCCCAGGCGCCTCATGCAAGTGCATCCGTTGGCACTCACCCATGCGCACCAGCCAACCCACTACCGCTGTCATGGTGGGAGGGAGAGAGAGACAGAGAAACCCTCCCTCCTGATGTCATTAGCCATTCCCATGGCATTAACCCGAGACCCTGTACTCCAAATGCTGATAAGGAGTCTTAAAGATATACTTCATCCCCAAGTCTCGTCACACATAAAAGACCCGAGGTCGCCCCTTTTTTTCCAGAAGGTGTATCTAATCTCTCATCCCTCGAAGGCCCTCCCAGTATTGCCGAGGAGTGAAATATGAAGGTGATAAGGGGCGTAAAGAATGGAGCAGGTTATGGCCCAGTTGGTAGAGGGCGGTGTAAAGTATGGTGGATGGCCTGCGTCTTAACTGCCAGGCATTCAGAGATAAGTTTTGAGGGATTGGGAGGGAGAGGGAGGAGGAGGAGAAGGAGGTAGAGGAGGAAGAGGAGGAAGAGGAGGAGGAGGAGGAGTTGGAGGAAGAGGAGGTGGAGAAGGAGGAGGAGGAGGACGAGGAGTAGGAGGAGAAGGAGGAGAGAGAGGGCAAGAGGAAACAGACTGAAGCCAAAGGATGATATAGAGACATTAAGAAAGGATAGAAGGACTGGTGAACTGAGTGAACAACAGGATGGAGATGACACAAAAGCCCGGGAACAGAATAAGAATACAAGAAAGCTGAGGATAAAGAGGAAGAAAAGGTGAAATGAGACGATGGTAGAAAGAGAGAGGGGGAGTGGGGAGAAAGCAGGCTACAAAAATGAGATAAATCTATCCATGTTACGGAGGAACCTTCTCATCGGTGTTGAAGACATTGGCCCCCGGAAACTTGCCCACGGGAGGGAGCTCTCAAAGCAAACTTCTCCCTCAAACTATTCGGCCTCATGCGCCCCTGAGCAGGTACGAGGAGACTGCTACTCAGGAATTTGCATTACCGCCCAAAAGAACCCCCAAGGGGCTGGGCTAAGGAAGGAAGGACTCATGCTGATAAAAGGCGGAGCCAAGAAGAGGAAGAGGACCCACTACTGCAGGAGATTACCTACAGTTAGTGCTCTAGATTTCACCTTCAGTGGCGCTCTAAAACCAAGAGTCCTTCCCTCACGTAATCGCCTGTGTGGCGGGGTGGCGACGGGAATGAATAAAGGCAGCAAGTATGAATCATGTACATGTGCATATATGTATATGTCTGTGTGTGTATTTATATGTACACGTTGAGATGTATAGGTATATATATGTGCGTGTGTGGACGTGTATGTATATACATGTGTATGTGGGTGGATTGGGTCATTCATTCGTCTGTTTCCTTGCGCTACCTTGCTAACGCGGGAGACAGCTACAAAGTATGATATATATATATATATATATATATATATATATATATATATATATATATATATATATATATATATATATATATTTATATGCTGGTTCTCTGCCAGGGGTACACTTCTTGGAGTGGGTTCTGCACTGGAGTAAAAATAGCTCCAACTTTACGTGCTCGACGAGTCTTGCCATCGAGTTCAAGACTTGAAGTATGCATGAATATAATGGCGGAGAAACATTAGCTTCATTACAGACGAAAACAAAAGAAAAATTGCCTGAATAGCTAGCTGGGCGATTTTTGTCTGTCAACAGACAAAAGGGTGACGTATATATATATTGAATTACAGTATATGTCAGGTAGGAATTTCGGCAAACCCACTGTCAGATTTCGTATCTTTTTCTTTTTCCTTTTTATTTCGCGCGCCCACTTGAGTTGATTTGCATGGCATCACCATGTAAAGTTATTGGATTTATTTCCAACAATTTCGACCCCCTGTCTTTTCCACCTTGCACCACGCTGTCACAAAATAGTAGAGGGAAATAGATCTTTATATCTTGTGTGTGTGAACATGGAAATCTCCAATCTCTTTTTACCCTCTCGCTATCTGTCTTCTTACGGGATTTGGTGAGAGACGTGAAAGAATAAAGGAAATACTAAGAACGGGAGAGAAGGAGAATGAGAGATCGGGGGTTTGCAGAGAGATAGATAGATAGAAAGATAGATAGATAGATAGATAGATAGATAGATAGAGAGAGAGAGAGAGAGAGAGAGAGAGAGAGAGAGAGAGAGAGAGAGAGAGAGAGAGGGGAAGAAAAGACTCTAACTGACAGACAGACAGACACATTACTTCCTAGTGTCATGATCGCGTTTGTCACAACATGCACACGACTTCGCCATCTTCCCTGACTGACACACACACACACACACACACACACACACACACACACACGTCTAACGACACTCCTTCCTCTGTTGTTGCGCCAGGACGTAAAGGAAGGGGGGGGGGGGGGACACGTGGCGGCTGGGAACAAAGCAGCTGTGTGTTGGGAGTTAACCAAGTACAATAACCTCGTCAGCGCCTCACGCTCACCCAAGTCTACAAGAGGAAGTTCCACCAGCCAGCCACCCACCCACCCACCCACCTGTTGCCGGACCCCAACTTCCAGACTCCGAAGTCTTCTTGCGCTGCCTCGCCCGCAGCCGGGGGGGGGGGTTTCGAGGTCGGGACCTCACTGGCTAAGTTCCATTAATGTCAAGGGACTCTGAAGGCACGCAGGAGGAGGAAAATCATATACATCTCATATACATTTATGAATATTTAGTGCTTGCAGTCACGCATCCTTCAGGTGAGGGAGATAAGACCTTCGAAGATGAAGGAGGGATATCTAAGTCTCCTTCAGGAGCTGATGGCCGCCGGACGTCGATAATGCGGCGCTGTGGACGTGGATACGTGGGATCGAAACCCCGAGTCTACTACGCCTTGGGTACGAGGCAAACACAAGCAACGTAACTGAACGCGCGAAACTTTGGGCTCTGTTGTTAGGCGACTCCTTGAGTAGTGGGCAAAGGTTGGGGACGGAGACATCGAAGTTGTGGAACTGGGGAGGAGTTGTGGTGTGGAGTCCGGTCTGGAGGACGGGGAGGAGACTGGGGGACCGTAGGAGACACGAATACAGTAGGGGACTGCAATACAGTAGGGGACTGTAATACAGTAGGGGTTGTAATACAGGAGGAGGATGGAGGAAAGACAGAGGTGGACTGAGCGTGGAGGTAGATGCTGCGGTGTCTGGATCAAAGGAGAGAGAAGGCTGGCGGGGCATCTGTATGAGGATGACAGGCAGCGAGACACTTGGAGACCAGTTGGGTTGATGCAATGGGAAGGAACGTCTAAAAAGAGTTTGATCCTACACACACACGCACACACACGCACACACACACACACACACACACACACACACACACACACACACAACATAAACAAACACGTATAAAAATACAAATACAGACAAATATTTACATGCCATCTTTCCTTTGATGTAAAGAAAAACAGAAACGAAATACGAAACAAAAAAAAAGGGGGCAGACCACATCACTTCGTTCAAAGCTCTCTCTCTCTCTCTCTCTCTCTTCTCTCTTCTCTCTCTCTCTCTCTCTCTCTTTTCTCCCCTCTTCTCTCCCCCGGGTGAACGAACAAAAGACACTTATCTGTAATGCGAGGTGCATACAACATCGCCCGTATAAACGCTCACACACCAAGTATCTGCCGGGCCAAACTTTTACCAACTCCCATCCACTGCCGACCCTTAATATATTATATAATATTTTTTAAAATATTTATATATTTTATTATAATATTATTATTTTTATTTCCCTCTATGCTTCTTGTCGTTGGATTTTAAGCTCGTGTTTAAAAAACAAAGACGACAATATTTTAAAAATTTTCATACTCGTGGATTTTAAATTTTTCATCCCGTCCCCCCGTCCGCTCTCCCCCCTCTGGCCTAAAGTATTTCGTCAAAGATGGTTGGTTTTTGAATTAAAACTGGTGCTTTTGGTTTAGCCTTTACGATATCATTCGCGACAAATACCCGACGATGTTTTAAATAATTTATTTATATTATTTATATATATATATATATTTATATATTTTATATAATATATTTATGGGTGTGTGTTGGGGTGTGTGGGTGTGTGTGTGGTGTGGTGTGTGTGGGGGGGTGTGTGTGGGGTGTGTGGGTGGGGGGTTGTTTTTGGGTGTGTTTGTGGTGTGTTGTGTTTCTGTGTGTGGGTGTGTGAGTAAGTGCAGGACATGAGCATATATATATATATATATATATATATATATATATATATATATATTATATATATATATATATATATATATTATATATATATTGTTTCCTCCTATAATACTAAAACTACAATGACCACTGCTATTACTATACTACTACTACTACTACTACTAATAATAATAATAATAATAATAATAATAATAATAATAAGGACATCTCTCGTTAGGTTTCCTGGAGCTGAATGAAATATTTGGTCTTTTATGACTTGTTCCAGAAATAACATGTAAAGAGAATCTGCTTCGATTTTTTTTCAGTGTTTTATACATGCTATTCTACTTGTGTCCTGCATTATATATATATATATATATATATATATATATATATATATATATATATATATATATATATATATATATATATATATATTCAGGAGACCGAACCGGAGTTGGAGGAATGAAGTGAATAAGATTTTGAGTGCTTGGGGCCTGAACATGCAAGGAGGTGAAAGGCAATCATGGGATAGACTGAACTGGAGCAATGTAGTATACAGGGGGCGACGTGCTGTCAATTTACGGAATCAGGGCATACGAAACAACCGGAGAAAACCACGCAAAGGTTTGTGGGGTCTGGTTGTACATACAGTGGGTGTGGTTCAGGCACGTCACACATGACAGCTACAGAAAAGATGTAAGCGAACCAGTTCCTTGCGCTACCTCGCTAACGTAGGAAACGGCGAAAAGTCATGAAAGAAATCAATATATATATATATATATATATATATATATATATATATATATATATATATATATATATATATATATATTCTTCACCCCATTTTTACGAACTAAGTTCTCATTTTTCACTTTATTAGAAAACGCATTTACCCCCCAAACAACATATTGCAAATTCCAAACGGCTTTGCATATTCAAGCTCGGATGATATTAAATGTTCAAGCGCTCATCTGCAATTTTAATGGGCCGAATAATTTTCACTGTCTGTTTGTTGAGTCTGGAGAAGCAGAGGTGAGCAGGAAATACTCAATTTAACTTCCAATATAAAACCTTTGGACATGTGTTACTAGAGGTAGCGAGAGTCACTCGGAAATTTTAGGTGTGTACAAAAAAAAAAAAAAAAAATACGAGAAAATGAAGCTTGGTGAAAGAAAAGGATAAGCTTGGAGTGACTATTTTTGAAGTTTGTGAGGGGTATTTTTCTGAAGTTTTGTGTGGCATCTAAAAAGATCTAGGAGTAAACTTTGAAGTTTGTGAAGGTACTTTGAAGTTTTGCGTGGCATTCAGAATGATCTAAGAGTTGAATTTGAAGTTCTGAGAAAATGATGAAATTTTGTGTGGTGTTTAGAACGATCTAGGTGTAAAATTTGAAGACTGCGAGAACATTTTGAACTACTGTGTAGAAGCTCAGTTTACCTGAAGATCAATATAGAGTTCTGTTGTTCAGTGTGTAAAAATTTGAAGCATGGTTAAAAATTAAAAATCTGGCACGACATATTTAAACCTGGTGTTAGAATCTGAAGCAAGTAGTACCTATCGACTGGCCGGGCACTGTCCCCTCATGCTTAGAAGACCTACTGGCCTATGACACAAGAACGGCCCTCTCATGACTCCATGACCCACTGACCTATGACCCAAGAACGACCTCCTCAGGCCTACAAGGCCCACAGACTCATGACCCAAGAACGACCCTCTCCCGACTACAAGACCCAGTAACCTACGATCCAAGACGACCTCCTCAGGCCTACAAGACCCAATGACCTTCGACCCAAAGAACGACGCTCTCACGACTGCTAGGCGACCCACTGACCTACTACGACCCAAAAACGACGCCCTCTCTCACAAGACAACACGACCCACCCACCGACCTCTCTCGCCTCGAGCTTAACGCTTCACAAGACTTCGTGATAAGCATATGCTCAAGACGTCCCAGGCGCCTCATGCAAGTGCATCCGTTGGCACTCACCCATGCGCACCAGCCAACCCACTACCGCTGTCATGGTGGGAGGGAGAGAGAGACAGAGAAACCCTCCCTCCTGATGTCATTAGCCATTCCCATGGCATTAACCCGAGACCCTGTACTCCAAATGCTGATAAGGAGTCTTAAAGATATACTTCATCCCCAAGTCTCGTCACACATAAAAGACCCGAGGTCGCCCCTTTTTTTCCAGAAGGTGTATCTAATCTCTCATCCCTCGAAGGCCCTCCCAGTATTGCCGAGGAGTGAAATATGAAGGTGATAAGGGGCGTAAAGAATGGAGCAGGTTATGGCCCAGTTGGTAGAGGGCGGTGTAAAGTATGGTGGATGGCCTGCGTCTTAACTGCCAGGCATTCAGAGATAAGTTTTGAGGGATTGGGAGGGAGAGGGAGGAGGAGGAGAAGGAGGTAGAGGAGGAAGAGGAGGAAGAGGAGGAGGAGGAGGAGTTGGAGGAAGAGGAGGTGGAGAAGGAGGAGGAGGAGGACGAGGAGTAGGAGGAGAAGGAGGAGAGAGAGGGCAAGAGGAAACAGACTGAAGCCAAAGGATGATATAGAGACATTAAGAAAGGATAGAAGGACTGGTGAACTGAGTGAACAACAGGATGGAGATGACACAAAAGCCCGGGAACAGAATAAGAATACAAGAAAGCTGAGGATAAAGAGGAAGAAAAGGTGAAATGAGACGATGGTAGAAAGAGAGAGGGGGAGTGGGGAGAAAGCAGGCTACAAAAATGAGATAAATCTATCCATGTTACGGAGGAACCTTCTCATCGGTGTTGAAGACATTGGCCCCCGGAAACTTGCCCACGGGAGGGAGCTCTCAAAGCAAACTTCTCCCTCAAACTATTCGGCCTCATGCGCCCCTGAGCAGGTACGAGGAGACTGCTACTCAGGAATTTGCATTACCGCCCAAAAGAACCCCCAAGGGGCTGGGCTAAGGAAGGAAGGACTCATGCTGATAAAAGGCGGAGCCAAGAAGAGGAAGAGGACCCACTACTGCAGGAGATTACCTACAGTTAGTGCTCTAGATTTCACCTTCAGTGGCGCTCTAAAACCAAGAGTCCTTCCCTCACGTAATCGCCTGTGTGGCGGGGTGGCGACGGGAATGAATAAAGGCAGCAAGTATGAATCATGTACATGTGCATATATGTATATGTCTGTGTGTGTATTTATATGTACACGTTGAGATGTATAGGTATATATATGTGCGTGTGTGGACGTGTATGTATATACATGTGTATGTGGGTGGATTGGGTCATTCATTCGTCTGTTTCCTTGCGCTACCTTGCTAACGCGGGAGACAGCTACAAAGTATGATATATATATATATATATATATATATATATATATATATATATATATATATATATATATATATATATATATATTTATATGCTGGTTCTCTGCCAGGGGTACACTTCTTGGAGTGGGTTCTGCACTGGAGTAAAAATAGCTCCAACTTTACGTGCTCGACGAGTCTTGCCATCGAGTTCAAGACTTGAAGTATGCATGAATATAATGGCGGAGAAACATTAGCTTCATTACAGACGAAAACAAAAGAAAAATTGCCTGAATAGCTAGCTGGGCGATTTTTGTCTGTCAACAGACAAAAGGGTGACGTATATATATATTGAATTACAGTATATGTCAGGTAGGAATTTCGGCAAACCCACTGTCAGATTTCGTATCTTTTTCTTTTTCCTTTTTATTTCGCGCGCCCACTTGAGTTGATTTGCATGGCATCACCATGTAAAGTTATTGGATTTATTTCCAACAATTTCGACCCCCTGTCTTTTCCACCTTGCACCACGCTGTCACAAAATAGTAGAGGGAAATAGATCTTTATATCTTGTGTGTGTGAACATGGAAATCTCCAATCTCTTTTTACCCTCTCGCTATCTGTCTTCTTACGGGATTTGGTGAGAGACGTGAAAGAATAAAGGAAATACTAAGAACGGGAGAGAAGGAGAATGAGAGATCGGGGGTTTGCAGAGAGATAGATAGATAGAAAGATAGATAGATAGATAGATAGATAGATAGATAGAGAGAGAGAGAGAGAGAGAGAGAGAGAGAGAGAGAGAGAGAGAGAGAGAGGGGAAGAAAAGACTCTAACTGACAGACAGACAGACACATTACTTCCTAGTGTCATGATCGCGTTTGTCACAACATGCACACGACTTCGCCATCTTCCCTGACTGACACACACACACACACACACACACACACACACACACACACACGTCTAACGACACTCCTTCCTCTGTTGTTGCGCCAGGACGTAAAGGAAGGGGGGGGGGGGGGGACACGTGGCGGCTGGGAACAAAGCAGCTGTGTGTTGGGAGTTAACCAAGTACAATAACCTCGTCAGCGCCTCACGCTCACCCAAGTCTACAAGAGGAAGTTCCACCAGCCAGCCACCCACCCACCCACCCACCTGTTGCCGGACCCCAACTTCCAGACTCCGAAGTCTTCTTGCGCTGCCTCGCCCGCAGCCGGGGGGGGGGGTTTCGAGGTCGGGACCTCACTGGCTAAGTTCCATTAATGTCAAGGGACTCTGAAGGCACGCAGGAGGAGGAAAATCATATACATCTCATATACATTTATGAATATTTAGTGCTTGCAGTCACGCATCCTTCAGGTGAGGGAGATAAGACCTTCGAAGATGAAGGAGGGATATCTAAGTCTCCTTCAGGAGCTGATGGCCGCCGGACGTCGATAATGCGGCGCTGTGGACGTGGATACGTGGGATCGAAACCCCGAGTCTACTACGCCTTGGGTACGAGGCAAACACAAGCAACGTAACTGAACGCGCGAAACTTTGGGCTCTGTTGTTAGGCGACTCCTTGAGTAGTGGGCAAAGGTTGGGGACGGAGACATCGAAGTTGTGGAACTGGGGAGGAGTTGTGGTGTGGAGTCCGGTCTGGAGGACGGGGAGGAGACTGGGGGACCGTAGGAGACACGAATACAGTAGGGGACTGCAATACAGTAGGGGACTGTAATACAGTAGGGGTTGTAATACAGGAGGAGGATGGAGGAAAGACAGAGGTGGACTGAGCGTGGAGGTAGATGCTGCGGTGTCTGGATCAAAGGAGAGAGAAGGCTGGCGGGGCATCTGTATGAGGATGACAGGCAGCGAGACACTTGGAGACCAGTTGGGTTGATGCAATGGGAAGGAACGTCTAAAAAGAGTTTGATCCTACACACACACGCACACACACGCACACACACACACACACACACACACACACACACACACACACACAACATAAACAAACACGTATAAAAATACAAATACAGACAAATATTTACATGCCATCTTTCCTTTGATGTAAAGAAAAACAGAAACGAAATACGAAACAAAAAAAAAGGGGGCAGACCACATCACTTCGTTCAAAGCTCTCTCTCTCTCTCTCTCTCTCTCTCTCTCTCTCTCTCTCTCTCTCTCTCTCTCTCTCTCTCTCTCCCCTGGGTGAACGAATCAAACAGACACTTATCTGTAATGCAGAGGTAGCATACAACATCGCCATGTATAACACAGCTCACACACCAAGTATCTGCCGGGCCAAACATGTACCAACTCCCATCCACTGCCGACCATATATATATATATATATATATATATATATATATATATATATATATATATATATATATATATATATATCCCTCTATGCTTCGTTCGTCGTTGGATTTCAAGCTCGTGTAAACTACAATGACGACAATATTTTAAACTTTTCATACTCGTGGATTAATTGTTCATCCAGTCCCCCAGTCCGCTCTCCCTCACTCTGGCTCTCAAAGTATTTCGTCAATGTCTATGAGTCTGGATATGAATTAAGTTACTGGTGCTTCCGGCTGAGCCTTTCACGATATCATTCGCGCACAAATACCTGACGATGTTTTATATATATATATATATATATATATATATATATATATATATATATATATATATATATATATATATGTGTGTGTGTGTGTGTGTGTGTGTGTGTGTGCGTGTGTGTGTGTGTGTGCGAGTGTGTGGGTGGGTGGTGGGTGGTGGGTGTGTGTGTGTGTGTGTGTGTGTGTGTGTGTGTGTGTGTGTGTGTGTGTGTCTGTGTGTGTGTGTGTGTGTCTGTGTGTCATCGACCAAAACAACGCTGACGTCACAACGACGGTGAGAATCCGATGCTAAACACCGCCGGAATGAACAACGACAATGCCATTGGGGGAAACGGCGACCAGACGATGGCCAGCAGGTGATACCAAAGTGGCTGCGCATCAGGTCGCTTTGGCCTCGCAGATGAACGACTTCCCCGCACGTCGTCGTGTCGTGTGGGATGTGTGTGTGTGTTGTCGTGAGGGATGTGTGTGTGTGTGTGTGTGTGTGTGTGTGTGTGTGTGTGTGTGTGTGTGTGATGGGGTGTGGGTTGCTGAAGTGAGATGGTGTCTTTGGGGGTGATTACACGGCAAGATAAGGCTAGTGCAGTCGCTGAGAGCACATACGACGTAAGCAAGGTTGAAACCCCTCTATAATCCAGGGCAAATCAATACATCTTATCGCCTTGGTAAATTCAGTCGCTGCTGCATTTACGCATCAGAGGTGTGGCTCAGCCCTCCACACTGGCTTATATATATATATATATATATATATATATATATATATATATATCCCTCTTACAGGCATGGAACCGAGCGGGGTTGTTACAGCTTGTTAATAGACTTTCAGCTGGAGTGGTAATCTAGTGGGAATCATTATGCGAATATTGGGTAACTGGACTCGAGGGGTTGTTTGAGGGAAAATGACTGTTTACAAAAACAGACGTCAACGTTACCATGGCAACGGATCTCCCTTCCTTATGCCTGTTGAGGAGGAGGAGGAGGAGGAGCCTTCCAGGCAAGCGACGAACCGGAAGGAACCGAGTGTATTACGTTCGTAACTTATGAGAGACGGTTCCCTGAAGCATCCGCACATGAGGGGGAGGGGGAGAGAGAGAGAGAGAGAGAGAGAGAGAGAGAGAGAGAATGAATATGTAACAGTGACAAAAGACAATCATGGGTGACCAATATGGACACCCAAGCTTCGTTGTCCCTGTGGAGAGCGGTGGTTGGGTTTGAACGGTGAAGCGATGGACATAACGAAGTGCCATCCACGCCCCTTCTGAGGCCATAGCCCTGCGGCAGGAAAACGCCCAAGATCCTCAACTGAGCCAGGTGGATATGATGAACAATCTGACTGGCATCGAAGCCAACTGTTATAGAACCCGTTAAGGAACCATACACGGTTACTCGAAGAACCCCGAGAACTCCTGAAGGTGCTGCCAGCGAGAGAGATAGAATGAGGCAGAGGGAGCTTCAGGTACGAGTAAATTAAAGCACAGAAGGGCTTCAAGTTTAAGGGCTTGAGACATAAAAGGGTTTCAAGGAATCGAGGCGTAAAAGAACTTCAAGTTCAAGGTCTTGAGGCGTAGAAGAGTCTTTGAGTTCAAGGACTTGAGGATCAGAAGGGCTTTTTGCGCAAGAACTTGAGACGCAAAAGGACCCTAGATACAAAGCCTCTGTTCATCTTTATATTTTCATATTCCATGCTCAGACCCTCTCTGGCCTAAAGGTCAAAGACTTCCTTGGGTAAATTCCTCAATGACCTGGGATAAAACGTCGTTAAGGCCATCCACGAAGGCGCTACGGTAGGGTGTACCTTCTTCAGGTATATTCCATCCATGTTCCTCTGCTTCATCCGCCGTCTCTGATTATATGGAGGGTTTGGAAAGGCAGTCGACCAACAGACACAAGGTAAAGAAAAACGATAAAATGTAGAGCTAACTATGCAATACCAGACCTCAAAATACGTGAGGAAAGTGCAGCCTCCAGATTTATCTAACAAATTAGAAGACAATAACGAGAGGGAGGGAATGGAAGGATAAACGTAGAATTAAATGTTAATTCAGTTATGACATATAGCGAAATTCACTATATATAGAAAATTCAAAAATAAAAGCAGTGGCTCAAAAAAAGGTAAACTCAACCGTAAAATGAATTATCGAATAAAACGCGAACAAGAACAGTTACGTTAAACAGATAACAACCAAGAGATATATAGCTGCCATCCAGCCCGCGAAGGCAGAGGCTAAAATGCAAGCTAAAGTCAAGCATTATTGAGAGATGCCAACACGAAAGAATACAAGCCAAAACTAATATAACATCATCACAGAATTCTGAAGTTTTCATTGCGTTAATTAAAAGCCAAGGTTAGAATAATGAAAAGAATTAGAAATAAAAGCTCACACGATACACTGACGTAAATTATAACTTTAAAACATTTATCAAATAAATGTCATAATCATATTTCACATTTATATACCCCAAAGAGACCATCATTTCCTAGCCACTGAAAGCAGCACAGCCCTCAAGCTAAAGGAGCTCCTGGAAAAGCGTACTGAATATATATATATATATATATATATATATATATATATATATATATATATATATATATATATATATATATATACTGATGTCTTCCTGAGGCCATATTTATGAGAGATACAGGACTCTAAACACCAACCACCTTCTCTTCTGACACGAAAGATACACTCACTTGACATTTCACATTTGAGAATCTATTTCAGAACTTACCTATAAAAGTCCACGAGCAGAGAATATAAAACAAAGGCGCCTCTTTTAGCCTGGCGGTAGTCCAGTGATGATTATGTGCGCAGCTTCTGTAGCTCTCTGCAACCTCGTTTAACACACACACACACACACACACTCACACACACACACACACACACATGGAGGATGTTGAAGCCAACACCTCAGTGAGGTGGGTTGGAGACCCCACCATCTGTCTTTGGTGTGTTCTTACAAGATCTCTCATACATTTTTTTTTCTTTTTATTCTTAATATCTAGACCAGGAGAAGTACGACACTTGAGCACAATGGTACGACCTTTGGTTCTGTTCGCCTGGCCTGACCCACCCCCGTCTGAGGGGCCAGGTTATTAAAAGGCAGGCCAACGTAACCAAGGCTTATATCGCCATGATCAAGGATCGTACCGTCGTCCTTAAGGGTCGTATCGTCCTCCTCAAGGGTCGTACCGTCGTCCTCAAGGGTCGTATCGTCCTCAAGGGTCGTACCATCGTCCTAAAGGGTCATAACGTCGTCCTAAAGGGTTAATGGAACAAATGTTTATGAAATTATTACTATCACTTATCATCCCAAGAACTCCTACTGCTCTAAGGCTGCGCTACACTCAGTGGCAGAGACAGGTAGGATTCCTTTAAAACGAAGGTTCTTTGGCGAAATTATACCCTGTTTCGTCAGATGATGCAGCTTCACCAAGGGTGAATATTCACTGGCGGTGAATCCTCAAGCAGGTGAAATCTGTTAGCACCAACATATAAATATAAATATATATATATATATATATATATATATATATATATATATATATATATATATATATATTTTTTTTTTTTTTTTTTTATACTTTGTCGCTGTCTCCCGCGTTTGCGAGGTAGCGCAAGGAAACAGACGAAAGAAATGGCCCAACCCCCCCATACACATGTATATACATACGTCCACACACGCAAATATACATACCTACACAGCTTTCCATGGTTTACCCCAGACGCTTCACATGCCTTGATTCAATCCACTGACAGCACGTCAGCCCCGGTATACCACATCGCTCCAATTCACTCTGTTCCTTGCCCTCCTTTCACCCTCCTGCATGTTCAGGCCCCGATCACACAAAATCTTATATATATATATATATATATATATATATATATATATATATATATATATATATATATATAGATAGATAGATAGATAGATAGATAGATATAATTCTGAAATAAGGATATTATCATAACAAGTATCTTTATTTACAGAAAAGTGTTGTGTGTTGGAATGGCAAGATAATGTGGGGCAAGAGCAGGAGAGCTTACCATATGGCGATGCCTCCCGCCAGCCAACGTCGACTCATGGCAACCCACAAACTTGCCATATGTGCCATATGTGTTATAGCTACATGTTTAGGTGGGAAGGATGGTAGGAGGGGTATTATCTTCACCATCTGTTCGAAATTACAGCGACAATCACTCGCATTATCTTTCTTTCTTTTCAGCTCCTTAAGCACAAAGGTACGACACCCTGAGCACGACTAAACGACCCTTGAGTACGACGGTACGACCCTTGAGCACGAGGGTACGACCTTTGAGTACGACGGTGCGACCCCTTGAGCACGAGGGTACGACCTCTGAGTACGACGGTACGACCCTTTGAGTACGACGGTACGACCCTTGACCACAACAGCACGACCTTTTGAACGCCAAAGCAAATGGTCGTATCCACTATGAACCACATATAACACTTTTTTTGCTCCGTCACAACACAGATGTGTATTTATATACACACGCACTCATAATATAATGGTGCTTAAAGTGCCACATTACATGATCACACAGACACAGGCACACACGCACCCAACCCACCCACCCACCCACACACACAAACATACACACACACACACACACACACACACACACACACACACACACACACACAACACCCTAAGTGCCCCATGACGAACTGCCTCACTTACCAATTCCATGACCTTAAGACTGCGCCACTTTACCACTTGTACGAGGCAGTGAATACCACACTTACCACTTACACAACCATGCAGATGCGTCTCCCCTAATGACGTGATCAAGGCAAGTAATTAAGGAAATTAGAAGACAATCGCCCGTTAAATTGCTCTTCAGTACAATATACTAATTGACAACATCAGTACCACACTAACGACAATGCCTACCACACTTAACACTCTTATGTCTCCCTAAAGTATCGTCTTGTTAACCTCACTTAACATCCAAATGACTTGTATACAGACACTTATTCGACGACAACAGACACTTCCATTCTCTGTACCACACTGGATGAAGACGCACTCTACGAACCTACCACACTCAACACCCCTTTGACACACTTAACACTAACCACATCTAACACACCTCTACCACACCAAACACTTTACTGCCACACTTCACACTTCTCTACCATACTCGACACTTGTCTCTCATACTTATCACTCACTTTCCTGACACATTAAGAAAGTAGAAAACTCCCTGATAGACCGGAGGATGAGATCATAACTAAGGCATGTGCCACACTCCCTACTTACACACACACACACACACACACACACACACACACACACACACAAACACACACACACACACACTTCAGTACCATGCAGACACACTACCACAATCAAAAGGACCAATCCTCTACCAGACTTAGACAACGCCACTCTACCAAACTCAGTGACGTCCTGCAGTAAGTGCCAAACTGGCACTTACAATTGCCCCAGTTAAGCAGGACCATTGGGAGAGGCGTGGACCGCCCTTGGGCTGCTGGGCCCAGCACTGTCTTACCTTCCTCGAGTAATGGCTGGGCTGTGACCAAGCTGAGCACGAGTGTGAAGGCAAGAAGCATCACCACCACCTTGCTGCCCATGTTGCCCTTGCTCTGCTGCTGCGTTCGAGAGGAGAGGAGAGAGGAGGGAGCGCTCCGCTGTGGTCGGTACGGCCTCGGGAGAGCGAGTGAGAGTGTGGGAGAGGTGTTAGCAGGGTCCTGTATGAGGGACTCTCAGGCTCCGTCAACTCGTACCTCCTGTGACGCCGCGCGCCCCCGCACTCTCATCCACTGCCAGGCGCACGATGTTCCAGTATCTTCATCCTCCTGCTTCCACTCCTCCACTTCCCTCTTTTTCCTGATTTTTTTCCCTTCCAGGTAGTCGAATTCACGCGTCTCTTCTCCCTTTCATCCAGTTCTGGCTACCACTGCCCTGGGTGGAGGGTGTAGCCCTCCATATGTGATTATTCGTTAACGCTGCCGTGCCATCTGTTGAGCATGGATGTACCATGACGTAACAATACAGCCGTCCAACCGTTGGCCTTCAGTAAAATGACGTCATGGCTATGTGACCAATCATCTCCTGGAAACCATCCATCATTCCTACATAGGAACCAAATCTTTTATGCAGAATTCGGTGCCCTTAAATTTAGAGGCACTAGATTGTTGTGTGATATTGGCTGAACGAATACATGCGAATTCATCTGCAATTATCTCCCTTATTCAGCTCGATGGTTCTATTGTGCAGGATCAATTTTCAATTTCTTTTTCTTTTTTCAAAAAAAAAAAAAGGACTGGAGAAGGAGTAGCAGATTTACTGGGTAAAAATAAAACCTTCATCTGCCGATGACTTTCACGAATTTCTATATATAAAAAGAGAATCAATACGATTACGCCACCAAATATTCCAATTACCTATTAATATCCCGACCGTGGCTGACGAAACAAAACAGAGTCGAATTTTGGAATGGTTGACTTCACAACTCATGTCCCTTTGCTATACTGTAAAATCCCTGAATATCTTTTGAGAACCCAAAATTACACCCGAAGGTCTACGGGTACTTTATATATGCACGACCATCTTAAAAAAAAATCATAATCAATTACCGATAAAATGTCTGTTACCTACACTTAAAAATCATGGTCAGTGTTAAGACTCTCCATTTAGATACGGAAAAATAGTCTGGGTTTATTTTATATATACGTGACACTAAAACCATTTTCACAAAAATGTCTTTTAAAAATCCTCAAATTTAAAAAAAAAAAATTACTAAATCTAAACGTGTCCAGTTCTGTTCGAGAAAAAGATATCCACTACACCGCTTGGGCGTCCCATACCTCATACAGAAATCCCAACCGGATTAACTACAGGATTAAGGATTATACAAACAAAAACTCCATTGATCAACATCACCCTGTACTGTACCACCCAACAACGCTGACATAGACGACTGTGAAAAACAAAATTCATTGGAAAATTTCCTCTCCCCCCCAAAAAAAATCGTACCACTTTAAGTCACTTAGAAATATCACACCATGAAATCACCACATACAAACAAATTATCAATAGTATACATGTCTGAAAAATAATAATCCCCACCTGTCAGGCTAAAGGAAAGTCCTGACATCTTAAAAGAAATCCGTTGCAACATCACGGGAATCCTGTATCCAACAAGAGAGGCGTAAACACCAGGTAATGTGGTCACACAGTGGGTATCCCCGACACCGCGCTGAGGAAAACAGAAAAGTCTTCGGGAGTCGAAACCATCATTTCACTTACTAATAATGCCGATATGAAAATCCTTTTTCTTTTTTTTAAATGAAACGATATATAAATAAATATATATATATATATATATATATATATATATATATATATATATATATATATATATATAATATATATATATATATTTCTTTCATACCACTCGCCATTTCCCGCGTTAGCGAGGTAGCGTTAAGAACAGAAGACTGGACCTTTGAGGGAATATCCTCACCTTGCCCCCTTCTCTGTTCCATCTTTTGGAAAATCAAAAAAAAAAAAAAAAGAAAGGGGAGGATTTCCAGCCCCCCACGCTCCCTTCCCTTATAGCCGCCTTCTACGACATGCAGGGAATACGTGGGAAGTATTCTTTCTCCCCCATCCCAAGGGATAATATATATAAATATATATATATATATATATATATATATATATATATATATATATATATATATATATATATATATATATATATATATATATATATATATATAGGAAATAAGGACATCGAAATATAATATATATACTATATAAATATACTATAAATACCATAAGAACCTAAGCATACATTAAAAATCCCTCGTTAAACTGGAAAATCCGGAATTTTAATAAGCAAATTAAAACTGCATCGTAAACAGGGGAATAGGAATGTGGAGATCCATCCTCTCGTTCAAGCAACCACGAGTTTCCTTCGTCGAATTCATGATCTCACTTCAATGTCCCTCGTTGCCTCCTGGCCAAGCAAACTGCCAAACTAAACAACACAAATAACTATCATATAAATCTTCATTATCTTTTTCGTCACTTCCATTTTCATTTTCTTTTCGTCGAAACACCTACATTATCATCATCAACCCAACGCTATCAGAGTTCCCCCTCATAATTCTTTTCTTTTACTATTCTTTATCTAGTTATATTACAGGGGACATAGCTGACATGTCTTCTGTACTAGTCTCAAGCAGTTTTTCAAGCGTGCCCAGACAACAGCTGGCAATACTTTCGCCTTGTGCTAAGCAATAATGATACGAGAAAAATCCAGATTGTAAATGACAATCCTTACATGCGTCTCGTAGTGAGGAATGGTGTTAATTATCTTGGGGGGGAAGAGGGGGAGAGAGAGAGAGAGTGTTTTGCCACGCAATTACTAATTAGAATTATATTTGCCGACAGGCAAGGGAAGAAGGAATGTTAATTGCTTGCTTGCCTTATCCTTCATCATTAACTTTGACCTAGGACCTCGTCAGACCCAGGGGAAATTATGAGCTGAAGGACTTCCAAGGCACCGCAGGGGTGTCTGTGCTTTGACGAAGGCACATTTGCGTCCTGTACGAGGGGGTTTCGACCGCTCCAAGAATAATGGCTTGCGTCTGTGATTGTCCTAGCGAAAGGAGAACGAGAGAGGAGAGTCAGTATAAAAATAAGAACCGTATGTCGGCTTCGTTCACACGAGAGACTAAAATGGAAATGATTTTCGTATCGGAAGTTAGAAGTCAGTGTGAGTCAAGATTGAGCCGCCTCGGACAGGCGTCTATTTCTATAGACGATATGGTGATGCTCGAGTTAAGCTTAAACCCTCTCTAAAGCTGCAGTGATGGCCCGTGTCAAGCCTTCCTGTCCGAGACGCCCTCAGTCAAGCTTTACAGAATAAAAAAGCGTCGAAACCACACGTAAAATAAACAAAACAACAACAAAAGAGTTACTTCATCATCCCCTTATACACACAGGTATTTCGAGAGCGAATGTTTCAATCGCACAAAATATTCTTAATCGTGTTCAGAGCACGTTAAGGGGATTCTGAAAGCTCAAAACAATCGAGCATCTAAACCTCTAATACCCTATACTCATCATTACCAGAGGTTACCAGGCCACAGCTGTCATCATTCATGAAATAAACGCCAGTCGAAATGACACTAGAATAGAAAGCCACTCGCCCTCCCAACTCCCCCCTTCGGACCCATGACAGGAAAATATGCATATATGACAAATTTTTTCACCGCGTCTCTCCACTAGCGGCTTGCACAGAAAAAAAAAAAAAAGAATTGTCATTCAGAAACACTGTACAAGAATCCGACGCCATGGTCGTGCCTTTAAATATTGCCTTTCCTCTCAAAAATCAAGACAAAAATGGAATGGACACAAAGCACTAACATGGCTTAATGGGTGGGATATTATCAGTGAAGTTATATAATTTTTTTCCCCCCTCCAGTTACACTGTGTTATTCCCTAATGACAAAAATGTGACGTCAAAGCGATTATGATTCTTTTGTTTCAAGGGTCGTGACCTCACGACTCCATATCAGTCGAGGAAACACACACACACGCACACACACACACACACACACACACACACCATTCTATTATGTGCCATTCATGTACAAACCTCCAAAAGAAAAAAAAATACATGACGTCCACCCCACCTCAACAAAAAAAAAGAATCTTCATCAACAATAAACTGGTGGCGTCGGCTGGCTATATCCCTTTCCAGTCACAGCCTTCATGACCTTTTCGTCCTTGACTCATTCGCAAACATTAAAGAGGAAATGACTCCCGCAAAAAAAAGGTATGTTCACTACCGACCCATTTCGACCTTTGGTATTCAAACGTGGAAAGAGATGTAGCAGTGTGGGTGTGTCCAGTTCCTCTTCAAGATGTTCAAAATAAAGTATATATATATATATATATATATATATATATATTGCAAGAGGTCACAGTGGTGAGTGTCATCTAGTATATGCTGTTAATCTCGAGGAAAATGAAACACGATAAGTTCCCAAGTGCACTTTCTTGTAATGATCACATCGTCAGGCGATATACATGAACGAGATATAAGACGCAGGACAGTCACTTGATATACAAGGAAGAGATGTAGCTAAGATGCCACTGGTAAATGTTTTTTTTTACCAATGGCGTCTTAGCTACGTCTCATCCTTGTATATCAACTGACTGTTCTCCGTCTTCTATCTCGTTTATGTATCTCCCCTGACGATGTGATCATTACACGAAAGTGCGCTTGGGAACTTATGTATATATATATATATATATATATATATATATATATATATATATATATATATATATGACAAATACGACGGCTGTATTTAAGAAATAGGTTGAGAAATGTGTATCAAAATAGTCACCTATTTAAACTCACTTCATTTCTAAAATACTCTTGTATATCAACTTTATAAATTACTAAAACAATAGAGTTTTTAGTCGAATAATGACTCAGGCTTCCTGAACAACAGAACCGGTGTGTAATTTACTGGAATTTATCTTTTTATGTGAAATGAAAAAAAAAAAATGGGATAGAAAAATAAAATGTGATTACATCTATTTCAACCTTCAAAAGGCTTTTGATAAAATCCCACATCAAAGGCTGTTACGTGAAAAAACAAACCATCGCCAGTGTTGGTTACCGATACGAACAGTTTGGTTGGATGACCAACTTAACAACCAAAACATAACGTATAGAATGAAAGGTAATAAATATATTTAAATTCTCTAATGCCGTCAATTGGTGTGTGTAATAAGGATGAGACTCCCTAGGCCTAATCATTGGTATAATTTATCACTCTGGAATTAGATGTAAATGCCTCAATTTCAAAAATGTAGGCAGAAATACAAAAAAATGGATGAGTCATGAAATGCACATATGATCATAGATTCTATCCAATAATGACTAACCAAATTGCCAACCTTGTGAGCCAAATGCACGTAAAATCAATGTCACCTCATCAACTCACAGACGAGGAAAAGAACTCAAACTGTCTCGTGCTTCCATGGTGAAGTGGTGAGCGCTGCTGACTTTGCGTCACCCAGAGGCAAGTCCCAGGGTTCGAATCTTGGGGGCAGGTGTCAGCCAGCAGTTATCCTAGATAGTAAGTTTAGATGACGTCGACACAGAAACGCGGGGGCCTCCCGGGGTATAAAATTCACGGGTTCGAATCTCGGCCGTGTCCGCTGGTCCACAGTCCACCCACCTGTTCATCCTCCTCCCCATGGCACAGTCCACCCACCTGTTCAGCCTTCTCCCCTCGAGGCTAGTCGATAAACTGGGTACCTGGTTTAGGCTGCGGTACACACACACACACACACACACACACACACACATATATATATATATATATATATATATATATATATATATATATACACAGGGTAAAATGAGACGCCCTTAACTAGGGCTTTCAGTTGCCCTTGACGTCTCAGCTTGCAAATAAAATAAATCAATACTCGATGTACAGACACACACACAAATCCCGTAGCCATGATACAATGGGTTTAAATTTAGAGCAAAAGCTTTCAACCCACCCAGCGAGATCTGCCTTTACAAAACAGATACAAGGAACACCCTCATAAGCCGCCAGCTGACGTCAAAACACTTGAGTCATGTTAAAATGAATAAATGAATAAATAAATGAATAAATGGGTCGTTATTATTACCAGTGTGGGTCACTCAACGTGAACTGGACAGACGTTGATAAATGCCTTTAGGAACGTACTCATTTCATTCCTTGTGCTTCGTGTGTGCTCTCTCTCTCTCTCTCTCTCTCTCTCTCTCTCTCTCTCTCTCTCTCTCTCTCTCTCTCTCTCTCTCCACAAAGACAAAACGCAGGAGAATAAGTCACATCCCCAGGACAATTTCTCTCTTCTTTGCCACTCTATGGGATTTGGCACGAAAAGCCTTTTACCAGATGGCTCCAATATATATATACATATATAAACATTCAATGTCCTCCAACAGAAGGATTCGAACCCACTGCCACTTTTATAGGAGCTGCAGATGTTAACTATCACCAGCTGAACACTTTTCATTCCCAGATCCTACACAAGTGGCGTCGGTTCGAATCCTGCTGTCAAAATACAATGTGTGTACTATGGTAGTGCGCGTTATGACACTGCATTCTATATATATATATATATATATATATATATATATATATATATATATATATATATATATATATATATCGCTTTGCTAAATATATGATACGTATTCTTCTCGACAAGTCTTTCTTAAGGATTTATGTAATAACCTTTTCGTCCGTGGTTTTCAGCCAAAGTCCTGATTCGCGAGACATGAAATTACATTAAATAGGACCCTAAGTGGGAATGCAAATGAACCGGTATTAAATCAACGTTGCAGTACATAATTCGAGGACAGACGCCATAGCCATAATAGCAGATGCAAGGGTCGGGTGCGACCGACAGCGTCTCTGTTTTAAAGACGGTCTGGCGGACAGGGGCGTTCGTGTACGATGGAATACATACATGCAGACGAGAGGTGAGGGGCGGGGTACGACGGTATGGTCCTTGAGCACGACAAAGTACGTCGCTTTAAGTATGCTTGTCTGGCCTATCATTTGACCTTTCAGAGTTTATATGTATATATATATATATATATATATATATATATATATATATATATATATATATATATATATATATATTGGTCGAAGAACCACTCAATCCAAAGGAGTCCATCACTTCCCTGTTACTGGAAGTAGCGCAGTCTTGGAGGTTCATGAGCTCCAGGAAAATAAAAGAGGTCTTGGAGTAACGCCAGCACCCCTTCAAGTAAGGGGCACCTCGGATAACTATAACCAAACGAGTCTACACACAAGCAAAGTTTCCCTCGCAATTTACTGGAGATGAGCCAACCAGATATGGCCACAGGTCCTGCGTGTAAAAGAGTGTCAGGTATGAGCCAGAAATAAAGCCTCGGGGTGCTGGGCTGTGGTCGCCAAAAAACATGCAGCTTCAGTAACGAGAGATAAAGAGCAAGATGTATTTTCTTTTGCATTCACGGGACCTGAGAAGAGTTCTGTTTACAGGCTGCTGAGGGCAGAGCGGAAGAGTCTGCCTTCCCCCCAAAAAAGAAATGCGCGGTAAAACTGAATCTAATAAGCGCCCCTGGCTATCAGAGTAGCGATAAAATAAGGAGGGGATATTGAACCACGAGCATGAAGAGCGAAGGCTTCTGGCGGATGGAGGAGGAGGAGGAGGAGGGGGAAGGAGGAGGAGGAGGTCCTCGCCCGAGATAAGGCGCGCAACTTTAAACCGGATCCTGTCGAAAAAAAGCAAGAAGAAAAAAAACGACAACGGAGAATTGATTATTCCAAGAATGTTTGACGCAGATAAAAGGCGCAATAGGCGTGTTATTGGAGATGAAAAGCTGGTTTGTTCGAGAGTGAAATGGCAGATGCTCCAGGCTTTTCCCCGCGATCTGTGTCTCGACCGATCAAAACTGACGGTGGATGCGATGGTCCACAGGTGTGTGTGTCTTGAGGGTGGGTTTGGGGAAGGCTTGCTGCCCACCGCGGCAGCACACGAGGAAGGCTAGTAAACACTGTGGTTACTTCTCCATCTGGTCGTCTTTGGCTCGTATTTACGGAAAGATCAACGGCATCTAAAGAGCTGTGGCAAATACAGAGCTATTGCGCAATCCACAATCAACGTAGTAATAAAGTGTGGTCACACGCGTCACAGAGACATGCAAAAAGAAATTTAAAAGAAGGGAGATGGCCCAATGGAAGAATTGGCAAGAAAAGCCTGATGTCAGAACTAGTCAAAAAGATTCTTCCGACATCTTAGCAACGAAAGAAGGTCTGAGAGAGAGAGAGAGAATCGTAAAAGGCAAAGTAAACAAAGTAAAATTAAGACTAAGCAGAGAAAAGAGAGTCTCATGGGAGACAGACCAGGGAGACGTCCGCACTGTATGCTTGCGACTTTTACGTGGTAAGGACAATTCTCATTATCATTTTCCCTGTGGCTTTAGCGACGTCTCTTGTCCTCAAGTTGTCCTGAGAGGAGGAGGAGGAGGAGGAGGAGAAGCCTCCCAACTCTCTTCACGAGCGGGAAGCATGTTGGAAACATTCCTGGATAAGGTGACGGGAAAACAGCGGACAGTGAAAGTTGGAAAAACTTGCCAAGGATTTAAACTAATTAGGGACACATTTCTTTGGAGCTAGAGGGGAGGAAAATACCATCCCGGCCGGGAACTTAAGAGAACGCTAGGGGACGGTGAGCTGAGAGTAAAAAAAAAATAATGTGGGACACTAAATTCCGAGGCTGGCATAAAGGGAGAGACTTGGTGTGATCAGGATAAAGAGGTGTGCACGATAAGGTGCGTCTTATGTACGAAAAGAATCAGATCTGCTTCATCTTAGGATCCTGATGTGGTGGTGAAGCGAGGCCCCGGCCAAACCTAGTGCGGTAAAGATGAAAACGTTCAAATGGCTCGGTAAATAGCCTACCATCTGTAGTGTTTGCGGTGTTATTACCCAGGGTTAATGGCTGGGCCGAGTCTAAATTTAGGTCGTAAAGCGTGTCTTGTGTTGGCACCATTTTTTCTTCTATTCTCTCTTTTGGTCTTTTTACGACGCACATGGCCGCTGTTGTGGCTTCCTGCGACAGAAGATCGAGTCAAGCTGGAGAGGCAGGTCCCCTTCCCCAGTGACGACAGAGGGAATGACCAACGAAGTCCACTCCAGTGACAGTGGAATCATGTGTGTCTCCAACTCTGGCTTTAAAGACTTCGCCGACGTCGTTCAGGGGAGAGGATGAGTGTAGGTGGTGGAGCCCATGAAGGTGGAAGGCACTATGGAGCGGATTACAGACGTGTTTTTGCCGGGAAGACTTGAAGACGCAGGCAGACATAAGGCAAAGATCGTTCGAACCGCGGCGTTGATGGGGCATTTCTCGGGTCACAGCTTGGCTTTATGGTCAGGGGAAAAGGTCGACAGAGTACATCATGTTCATGGGAAGGGTACGGTAAGGTGGGCAGGTACATGTATTATCTGTGTACAGTTCCAGCCGAGCTTATGAAGGTCTTTCTTCCTTCACGAACCCTAGAGGGAGTAATAAATGATGCAGTGAATAATAACACAGCCATTTAAGCTGCCGGGAACCACGGTATTTGCAAAACGCTTAGCGTGAGGAGCGAATTCTAATTTTGGCAAGATGAGAAAACGTAACATTAGCATAAATGGTGAGGTGGTTTGGACAGCGGCTTACAAGTGGGATTCGAAGGAGGTGCTTGAGGATGAATGGTCAGACAAGCAACACAAAGAACAGTACAATCTTTTCGCAGGAACACTTGAACCTCTAGCAGGAAGAGGCGAGTGGGTCGACTGAGTGAGGATCAAACTGAACTGGGGTGATTGAGGATCAAACTGAACTTGGGTGACTGAAGATCAAACTGAACTGGGGTGACTGAAGATCAAACTGAACTGGGTGACTGAAGATCAAACTGAACTGGGGTGACTGAAGATCAAACTGAACTGGGGTGACTGAAGATCAAACTGAACTGGGGTGACTGAAGATCAAACTGAACTGGGGTGACTGAAGATCAAACTAAACTCCAATGACTGAAGATGAAAATGAACTGAACTGAATGAATTAAACTTTAATGAGATGACCTCCACACCATAAGATGACCTCCACGCCCCATACAGTCTAGTGACCTCCGAGTGGGTCGTCCGTCTCTATCCTCACCACTTGACTTTGCGGTCCTGCTCAGGATTTGAAGTGGTCATCTTGCAGTCGTGCTCAGGACGAGGAGGAGGAGGAGGAGGAGGAGGTCATAGTCGTCGACAGGGGAAGGTTACCTTTCACGCCCGTGTGTCGTCCCCGTGAGAAGAGTAATGTGTGTGTTTCCCCATGATGTGAGGTTCATATCCCGGGGTCTGTCCACACTCACGAAAGCCAGTAATAAGACAAGACAAGGGCTGCCTCTCTCTCTCTCTCTCTCTCTCTCTCTCTCTCTCTCTCTCTCTCTCTCTCTCTCTCTCTCTCTCTCCTCGAAACTCCTTCCTTGACGCATTACGAATCCGGTGATGTAAGTCGAAGCATTTTCAAACTGGGGAGACATTTGTATAAGTCTTCTTCCATCCTGTTATGAAATCATTTTCATACAGAGGTGTGTTTGGCTTCATGGGGGTAACCCTTGCAAGCGAGGGGAAGGGGAGACACACAAGAGTAGGTCATATTGGCTTGGCACAGGGCAGAAGTAGAGGGCCATTTTGGACATGGTACAGGTCAGGTCAGGTCTGGGTAGAGCGGCTTGGCACTCGCCACACCTAGCACAGTGAGGGCCAGTCACCAGCAGGCACCACCTGCTGTGATGAAAAGGAACGCACCCCATCACACCAAGAACAACAACAACAACAACCTCGACCCACCAAACCCCACCCACCCACCCACCATCATCATAATTAGCTCAGCGACAGAGGTTGTGGGGTGGGAAAAAAAATATAATAAAATTCAGACTGACACAAACATAACTTCGCCTTGTCTATGCTGTAGGGAAGTTCGTTTAAAAGTTTCTTCCCTTTTTTTTATATATAGCTATAACGAAAGTAATTAAAGTGCTTGTTCCTTTGTTGTCGGCGGCTTGGAGTTTGAGAGGAATAAAATCCGAGATAACAAAAAATCTTTATCAAAGGATAAATTATTTGCCTCTGCCTCTCTCTCTCTCTCTCTCTCTCTCTCTCTCTCTCTCTCTCTCGCGCGCGCGCGCGCCCACCTTATTCAAGATGGCCTCCTGGACGACGAGAAGAAATACACACACACACATACACACACACACACAACATATACACAAACACACACACACACACACACACACAACATATACACAAACACACACACACACACACACACACACACACACACACACAAACACACACTGAGGGGGATTAGTGGTGTGGGATGGGGGGATATCAAGCCTCCTCCGTAGAGTGTTTTCACGAAAAGCTAATAACAATTAATGAATCGTTCTCCCACCCCGGCCTAGAGATCACACGATATGACCTCTGTGAACCCGGTCAAGGAGGTCACTGGATATGACCTCTGTGACCTAAGCCAAGGGGTCAGGGGATATTACCTGGCTCTACTATACCCCGCTATACTCTGATATAACCTCTTATACTCCAAAAAAAAGTTCCAATATACTACTCCATTATGCGCCGCTATATCCCGCTATACTCCTCTATACCACTCCGTTATACTCCATTACGCTAATTCCAATATAGTTAGCTACACAACCGATATATACTCCTCAAGTCTCCGTTATACCCCACTCGCTGCACTCCGTTATACTACCCGCACTATACCCCTGATATACCCACCCCTCACCCACTCTCGCTATACTCGGCCACACAGGCGCTTCCTAGGATAATGAACGAGACATATTGGGCGAAGTTGCCATCACCACCATAATCAACCCAAGCTTATGGAGTCTTCGTTTTTGTTTCCTCTCTCTCTCTCTCTCTCTCTCTCTCTCTCTCTCTCTCTCTCTCTCTCTCTCTCTCTCTCTCTCTCTCTCTCTCTCTCTCTCTCCTCACCACCAGCAGCACCTCTCTCTCCCACCACCACCGCCACCACCTCCTCCTCTCCAATCGTCACCACCACACTAACACACCTCTGGGACTCTCTCTCTCTCTCTCTCTCTCTCTCTCTCTCTCTCTCTCTCTCTCTCTCTAACAAGCAGTATCATTTCCCCCCTCTCCAAACGAAATCATTTCTGTTTCCTTTCCATTCTACCTCTGTTCCTCCTTAACATTCCTCTTCCATTTTCAACTTACTTCTCTCCTTTTCCACCCTCTTCCCCCTGATTTTCTCCATCTTCTTCTAACTTTTCTTTTATCCATTATCCTTTTCTTGTTTTTTCAACTTTCCACGTGAATTTCGTCCAGATTCTCCTCCACCTATCGTACATTCTCTTCTCCCATCGTTTATCCTTTCATCTCCCTGTTCCTCATCTTCGTATCACTCTCATCCTCTCCTCACAGCACCCTAAAACATACGAGAATAGCCAACATTATAAAAAAAAAAAAACCCGTTCGTGTCCAAATGGAAATTAGCCAGATTGATTCGTTCATTTTCGATTTCGGGTAATAGATGGCGCCATCTGTCACCCACCCAGCAGGTACCATGCATCATAATTATTCTCCAGCCGCTGATCGCTCCTTCATAAATTACTCGCACCGCAAAAATAGATAATGCGATCTTACGCTGTAAAATGTACAAAAATTTTTTTGTCCATTACGTTTTACGGTGTAAAATAACAACACACACACACACACACACACACACACACACACACACATATGCCCCCACCACAGTAGCTTGGTCGGATGGGCGTTCGCCTTCCAGACCAATCTTCCAAAGTTCGATCCAGGGCTGGAACACGTCGCGAGAATCGATGTACACACACACACACACACACACACACACACACACACACACATATAACATTTCAAAACAGTGACTGGTACAACAAGATTCAGACATGACCAAAATGTCCCAAAGTATCCTCCACCAACCAACGCAATCAACCGCCTCCAATCTAATCTACGCCTCACCAACCTTCCTTAATCACCCATCTTTTCCAAATGCAAAAACATCCGAACGATAAACCACGCGAGACAAAAACCACTCGGAATAGAAGAAAAAAGCAAAACCAACCAGCTTGGTAACCAACAAAATATTCAGTACCTAACCAACGAACCAAACACACAACAGATGCATTACCCCATCACATTCACACTCGGCCACCCAGATCAATGCAAAAGGCATTAGACCCTTCCCATCCGAGCCACTTCTGACTATGGACAAATTGGACCAGCATACGATTAAGGGGAAACTTACGAAACTGGTTCCCAGCGAGCAGTGTGGCGAAGCTCTCTCTCTTTCTCTCTCCCTCTCTCTCTATCTCTCTCTCTCTCTCTCTCTCGCAAATCCCATCCTTAAAATTCCCCCGTTTTCTCAACAGCTATTTCCGCCAACCGGGCACATCCCTCCCTCCCCACCTTCATTTCCACTGAATCTTTTACCCCCCCTTATGCCCAATCATCTCTCACATCCACCTCGACCCCCAGCTCCCCAGAGAAAAAAAAAAAAACTCCCAAAGCCCTGACCCGTATCCCAGCTGCGTTTTCTTGAGAATTAGTTCTTAATTTGACTAATTAGAAAGTGTGGTACAGTTTGGATTTCGGCTACGCAATGCAACGTTATTTTTGGTTTTTTTTTTCTTTTTTGAAGACTACAGGAGCAAGTGGGGCGCCCTGGTATGCAATATACTCTCTCTCTCTCTCTCTCTCTCTCTCTCTCTCTCTCTCTCTCTCTCTCTCTCTCTCTCTCTAGCTTAAAAATATTTCCGTGTGGTTTAAATTAACATATCTATCTTTCGTTGAGGCCGCGTCTCCTAATTACCATTTTCTCCTTATCTCCTCTTCCCATTCTTCTTTTTCCCTAGCCCTATTTCCCCTTTACCTACTATCTCCCTCTTCATCTTACTGGACAGCTTCCTAACACCCCAATACGATATTAAGACAGAAGGCGTCGTCGAAAATAAGCCTCAGGCATATACTCGACCTGTGTTGCCTCTCCATTCGTTACGATAATCTAGCGACCGAGGAAGAAAAAAACTGATATAATCGTGTTATAATTTCGCAACGTAATGTCCAGAGGGAGATATGAACTATCAGATTATCTAATCAGCAATGCATAATTTCGTCGCTCGTATGGATTTTGTGGCCATTTAGTAATTGAAACTACGTTACAGGAGTATGAGGAAACATCATTATAAAAGATATATAACAAATATCGATATACCAGTGTGTTATACTTCATCATTACAGTACACTATATCTGCTATATCCACGGTGGTACAGCATTTTATTGGCTGGGTACGAACACACGTCTCTCCAGCAGTATAAGAATGTCTGTCTGTCTGTCTCTACGTCTCTCTGTCTCCCGTCTCTCCCTCTTGTTGATCGTCTCTCCCGTCTCGCGGCAGTGGGAGGAGGAGGAGGAGGAGCCGGTAGTGGGTCTGGGGTAAAGGTGCCGGATTTAAGGTAAAGGTGCCGGATTTGCGATAAAAGCGCCTGGATTTAGGGGATTCTGAAGTACCTCTCCATCTTCAAATCTTGGCAACACAGCAATAATGGTTTGATAAACACACACAGACACACACACACACACACACACACACACACACACACATATATATATATATATATATATATATATATATATATATATATATATATATATATATATATATATATATATATCAAACAAGGTTGCGTCATATCAAATATACTCTATAATGAACTGATATAAATATATGTTGTCGTCACATGTCTAACGAAGATTCAACAACATTAATATACGATTCTCTATATAATGAAAATAGAGTGACATGGCAGTACCGTGACTTCTTAATTAATTCACACATTAAATATTCCAATTAAACCCAAAAATTTGATTCCCTCAGAGTGGCAGGTTACGTAATTAACCATAGTTCATAACACGAGAGGAGCTCTATGAATAAACGATACGTTAATTATTTAACGTTGGTGAGGATTAAGTGGCGTGGGTGTGAAAACGTCATACGGGAACTCGCGGGTTTGTTCATTCTACGAGCACGACGGCACGACCCTTGAGAACGACGGCACGACCCTTGAGAACGATGGTACGACCCTTGAGGACGACGGTACGACCCTTGAGGACGACGGCGCGACCCTTGAGGACGACGGTGCGACCCTTGAGAACGACGGCACGACCCTTGAGAACGACGGCACGACCCTTGAGGACGACGGCACGACCCTTGAGGACGACGGTACGACCCTTGAGGACGATGGTACGACCCTTGAGAACGATGGTACGACCCTTGAGGACGACGGCGCGACCCTTGAGGACGACGATACGACCCTTGAGGACGACGACCCTTGAGGACGACGTTACGACCCTTGAGGACGACGGTACGACCCTTGAGGACGACGGCACGACCCTTGAGGACGACGGGACGACCCTTGAGGACGACGGCACGACCCTTGAGGACGATGGTACGACCCTTGAGGACGACGGTGCGACCCTTGAGGACGACGGTGCGACCCTTGAGGACGACGTTACGACCCTTGAGTACGAGGGTACGACCCTTCAGGACGACGGTAAGACCTTTGAGGAGGAGAGTGCTATCCTTGAGAATATATATATATATATATATATATATATATATATATATATATATATATATATAGCGTTCCCGACTGCCACACAAAATGTCCTGGGTTCGAATCCTGACTGCTGGAGGGTATCATATATACATATATATATATATATATATATATATATATATATATATATATATATATATATATATATATATATATATATATATATATATATATATATATATATATATATATATATATATATATATATTTTTTTTTTTTTTTTTATACGATTCGCCATTTCCCGCATTTGCGAGGTAGCGTTAAGAACAGAGGACTGGGCCTTAGAGGGAAAATCCTTACCTGGCCCCCTTCTCTGTTCCTTCTTTTGGAAAATTAAAAAAAAACGAGAGGGGAGGATTTCCAGCCACCCGCTCCCTCCCCTTTTAGTCGCCTTCTACGACACGCAGGGAATACGAGGGAAGTATTCTTTCTCCCCTATCCCCAGGGATATATATATATATATATATATATATATATATATATATATATATATATATATATATATATATATATATATATACATATAGTCGTTGGCCAGAACTTCAATCCCAATTCTGGTAAATCCTTACTGAAGACTGAGGGTTAGGTAACTGGACAGGATATCCTTGAGGAGCTGCCTTGAGTTTTCATTTTTCTCTCTTTTTCTTTTATTTCCAGGACGAAATTCAAGCGAGGAACTTCCGGATACAGACCGCCAAGAACTTCTTTCATTCCCGTTTTCTTTTTATTGGCCTCTTCTGATTTTCGGGAAACGAGGAAAAACTAGAGGGGTAATCTAACTTTGAGACTTTATTCAATCCCAACTCAATCGTTTCTTTGAGGAGGAGAAGAGTATCTTTCCCAAACGAAGAAATACACAATATATATATATATATATATATATATATATATATATATATATATATATATATATATATATATATATATATATATATTATCCCTGGGGATAGGGGAGTAAGAATACTTCCCACGTATTCCCTGCGTGTCGTAGAAGGCGACTAAAAGGGAAAGGGAGCGGGGAGCTGGAAATCTTCCCCTCTCATTTTTTTTTTTAATTTTCCAAAGGAAGGAACAGAGAAGGGGGCCGGGTGAGGATGTTTCCGCAGAGGCCCAGTCCTCTGTTCTTAACGCTACCTCGCTGAGGCGGGAAGTGGCGAATAGTATGAAAGAAAGATATATATACATATATATATATATATATATATATATATATATATATATATATATATATATATATATATATATATATATATTTACGTTCGAGGGAAGGCCATCAGACTACAGGCAAGAGGCTGCTAAACTTTGCCAAAATTTTAAAAGGAGTTTAAAAAATTATGAGAAAAAAAAAAATAATATCGGGCTCGAATGAAAAAGGCTTTCACAGCGTCAGCGTTAGTTTGTTTCAAAATGTTTCCTGCATATTTCATGCGCCAGAACCCGTTCACCTCCGCCCACACTTAAGCCCCTGATGGTCAGTAATATTTTAACTTATTTTAACTGGCCGATTTATCACGTGGGAAAAGAGGGGCTAGTGTGTAAGGCTGTGTCCTCTGGTGTTTGTGTATAGGAATAAAACGAGTATAGACATGGGCACACACACAGACACACACACACAACACACACACACACACACACACACAGTAATCGGTATAATTTTCTCAATTTTCATATACTTCAAATCATACTTTATTGACATCCTTGAGCACCTCGACACGACCTTGAGGCAAGACAGTACGACCCTTAAGGACATAGACACGACCCTTGAGGTCGACGACACGGGATCTAAGGCATGAGGCCGTGGTCTTTTAACCTGACACACCTCTGAAGGGTTAGGTCAAAAGGCCGAACCATCATAGCCAAGGGTCGTACTCAAGGGTCGTATCATTGTACTCAATTTATCGCAAGGTCGTCCTCAAGGGTCGTATCATTGTACTCAAGTTATCGCAAGGTCTTCCTCAAGGCCTACACCCAACCCAGGTGTTCGTCCTCCCCTCGGGACTGGTCGATAAATGGGTTACCTGGCCAAGACAGACGTGTGTGTGGTGTGTGTGGAGAACGTTCAAGTGATGGGCCCTCAGAGTGTAGAACTCCCTCCCCGCACGGTGCAAACAGGTAACTAACAAATAGGTTCATTCCATATCCCCAGCACCGATTCATTCCATATTTCCAGCACCGATCCTCATCATCTCCTCCCCACTTGCGTAAAAACGAACCATTTTCTGACCCTGGAGATCATGTGCCAAAGGTCATAGCTCGAGTGAGTCAGAGACCGGGGTCGACTTTACCACACAGCGTCCACACAAACTGACATCTCTCTCTCTCTCTCTCTCTCTCTCTCTCTCTCTCTCTCTCTCTCTCTCTCTCTCTCTCTCTCATCTCTCACTTCATTTCCGCTCTGTGATCCCCGACTTTTCGACCTCTACTTCCCTGTTATTCATCGTGTTTAAATGTCACCCGTGCAATCAGCGTTTGGAGAGTGAGCTGTGAGTGGGTCACAGTCTGTCTGTGTCCACATTCCCTCCTTCAGTCTGTCTGTCTATCTGTCTCTGTGCACTCACCACGTTCGAAACCAATTCTATCAAGTATATAAGTATTTACCGATGGTGTTTTAACGTCCGTGTACTTTTCTGCGCGCGAGAGAGTTTGCTACGGCGCTTGGCTCCGTCGTGTCGCTGGGCGTGCGCTGCGCCGCGCTCCTCCACACACACATCAGTGGATGACGACTTGCCTCCACGTCCACGGATGATGCGGTTCTATCAACATCCACGGCTAGTCCCTGGCTAGTCCTGGGGCTTCTGTGGACACTCTCTACCCAAAATGGCCATCAAGTAACTCCCCTAATACCCAATTTGGCCTTATATATAATCCCAAGAACACCCAATATGGCTTTAATACATTTCCAAGAACAATAAGTACGTCCTCTTAACCATATCAGGTTGCTGAGTACTTGCCTAACCCCAGTGGCATGAACAGATCAGCCTCAACTCATGGTATAATAACGCTACGTTGCTGGCTCGTACCTCTCTAAACCTCCCCACTTTTCTTTCATTATCATTTGCACTTCTTATCTCTATCTCCGTACACACACACACACACACACACACACACACACACACCTCACTTGACGAGCCAGGAGCGAGACCAAAGAACACCGATGAAAAAAAGGAAGCTCAAAAAAACTGAGGCATTTATCAAACATTCCCATGAAGGTGACCATCGCAAGATCATCACGTCTTTATCAATATATCTTAGTCGTTAATCATATATCGCCACAGCACCTGCAGCAGACGGTAATCAACCAGTTCACCATGAACACCCTTGAGTCTTAACTGTTAAGCTTAGATACGTAAGCTTTGTCCATACACGTCAGACCGCCTTGAGTGATTAGGAGAGGCCTTCATCCCTCTATCTCCGAACACTCGCAACTCTAAGGGGACATAGAGATGCCCAAAGTTGGTGGCGCAAAAAGGCAAGAATCTTGAACAATATTTAAATAAACCACACAACAGGTTAGGGAGTCTTTTACCACAACGGTACTACCCTGGAGCACGATGGCACAACCCTTTGGTATTATGCTGACCTTCGACCTGATCCGTAAGGCTCAAGTCAGAGGCCATTACATGTACCCAATGGTGCGTACCGTTGCTGAGGTGCGGTACCCTCAGGCTTAAAGATCGTACCGTCGTGCTTGAAAGTTTAATCTTGTGTGTGTGTGTGTGTGTGTGTGTGTGTGTGTGTGTGTGTGCGTGTGTGTGTGTAGCTACGGATAGCTTGAGCGCGGGAGAATCCATCGGCTCTTCACGTGGAAGATCCTGAGCCTCAGCTGGAGGCTGAGACTCCGAGGTTTAGCTCCAGCTGCCGTCCAGTAAAGCTTGCCTCCCCAGCAGGAGCAGCAGCAGCAGCTGCTCTTCACGCATCGGACCCCAAGCACATTAGATGGGAGTGTTCTCTCGCATGGGACGAGAGACACTCCTCAGGGTATAAAACACATTTTTCATAACGGAATGAACTCTTGAAGGTCGTTCAGGGGGGAGAAAGGATCATTTCAACTCCATGTGATATGACGAGTGTGGAGGATGCAGAACGTAATCGCTTTTTAAAAAAGACAAGCAAAGGAAATGCTCTCAGGGGGTACGAAGATCGCCAGAAGGAACCGCTCGTGAGGGGATTTGCATTATCAGTAATAGTCGTGGTAACACATGATCATAACCGAAACCTCTCTCTCTCTCTCTCTCTCTCTCTCTCTCTCTCTCTCTCTCTCTCTCTCTCTCTCTCTCTCTCTCTCTAAAACTTCATCCAACATTATCAAGGGCCGATGCGCAGCCACTATCTATCTATCTATCTATTCATATATATATATATATTATATATATATATATATATATATATATATATATATATATATATATATATATATGTACAGTTACATTTAGTGGACTATAGGATTCTTCTTCCTACAGGACCTTCACGCAAGAAAACCTCTAAGAGCCACACACACACACACACACACACACACACACAGCAACTCTCCAAGAGCCACGCAGAAACAACGACCACACGAGACGTGTCTCTCATCACCTGCTTTTGCCACTGATAAAACCACACTCGCCCCTCAAGGAAAATGGCCACAGCTTGAAGCGCCCTCCTCCATCTACACTATCAGTCATACGCAGGGATCCCTCCTTGTCGATGGAGAGAAAGGAGGGAAGATGACCGAAGGAACATGCATCGACTGTATGAAAATGGGAAGGTTGGGGCATGAGGCAGAAAGATTGAAGTATACTTATGTATTTGCGTGGGTATGTATATGTATACATGCGTATACACACATATACTAGACTGCCATCTGAGTGACCTGGGAGGCAAGTTGGATGCTGTCGGCAGATGAAATGGCTCTGATTGGCAGACGATAAGTAGAAAATCTAAAAGCTGGTGACAGAGTATGAGAGACTGAAAGTACGCATCGGTAAGTGAAACAAGGTAGCGATAAAGGAATCCAGCGTAAGTTTAAATGATGAAGAACTGGTTGAAGTAGTGTTTTAGTTACCTGGGAGTGGACAGGCAGGAGATGGATCCAATGTGAAATGAAGGGAGTCACAGGGAGGGAGAGGAGGCTAAGGTTCTGGGTGCACTAAAGAATGTGTAGAAAAAGAGGTCAGGGTCAAGCGGCAAAGATTGATATGTCTGGAAAGAAAATTGGTCCCGACAGTCTTGTATGGACGTGAGTCTTGGGCCTTCAGTACGAAGGAAAGGAAGACAGTGGATGTGTTGGAAATGAAACGCGAGGGACGACATGTGGTGTGAGATGGGATGATTATGTTAAGGGAAGAAAGTGTGAGAGAAAAATGTGGTACTGCACGTACTCTGACTGAGAGAGATGACCGAGGAGTGTACTGAAATGGTTCGGACATATGGAGAGGATGAGCGAGTATGTGTCAGAGGTGGAGTACAGGGAAAGGAGAAGACCAGGGAGGGGAGGGGAATGAGAGAGGCTCTGGGGTATCGGGATTCGAACATTCTGGAGACTCGTGCACTGAAATAGACTGGATCTTATGCGTGTTAGTAACGGGCTGAACCAAGGCAGATGATGCGGTGAGGGCAAACCATGGAGTGGTCTGTGAGGCTTCACTTATGAACGGGGGGCTCTGGTTTCGATGCATTATACATACGGAAGCTGAAGGGACTCGATACGTGCTACGGGGTCCGTTGCTCGTTTGTTTCTGATGCCATGTCGCACAGGAAGGAGAGGCGATGAGGCATAACCAATCATCATCAATAATCAATATCATCATCACTACTACTGCTACTACTACTACTACTACTACTACCACAACTACAATCAGCATCATCTTTATCATCAACATCATCATCATTATTACTGTACATGGGGATCAATACGACCTCCCTGCTACCGTCACACACCACTGCTGTGCTACTGGGGCTGACATTTCCCAACACCACCACCACGGGACAAATATTGACCATCAGAACCAACAAAGGTCATCACAGTGCTCATGCACGGAGACGAGAGGTCGATATCTGACCTTTCCTCCTCTCTCTCTCTCTCTCTCTCTCTCTCTCTCTCTCTCTCTCTCTCTCTCTCTCTCTCTCTCTCTCTCCTGAGTTTTTGATTTTCTTTTGTTTTCGTTTAGCATCAAAACAAAATCTATAATACACGACTGTTATGAGTGACAATTTCCATCTCTTTCCTCTACTTAGTTATTCATTAATGTATTTACTTTTATTCTTTAAAGAAGCAAGTTTCATTTTTCTATAATTTTAGACAAAACTTATATCATTTTTCTATATCTTTCGGGGAGGATCAATTTCGTTTTCTTTATTCTTTGGAAAAAACTCGTTTAGTTTTTTAAACATTTTTTTTAGAAAACTTATTTTTCCTTAACCAAAAGTCGTGCAGATTTTCTTTAATTTTTGACACAATTCATTCAGTTTCTCTCTGGTTTGGACAAAAGTTGTTTTTCTTTATATTTCTTTAAAAATACTCATTTAGTTTTTCAGTTTGGGAGAAACTCGTTGTTTTCCCTTTAATTCTTGATCAAAGCTCGTTAATCTTTATGTCAATCTTTTGATAAAACTAATTTTTTCTTCATTTCTTCCTAAAACTTCCTTAGTTTTCCTTTAATTGTGTATAAAAGACTCTTTCGATTTGTCTTTAAAAAATGGCATATATATATATATATATATATATATATATATATATATATATATATATATATATATATATATATATATATATATATACTGAGGACTGGCTCTCTCTACGAGGAAGTAGACAGCCACCGACCAGCCTCCACGAGGAAGTAGACAGCCACCGACCAGCCTCCACGAGGAAGTAGACAGCCACCGACCAGCCTCTACGAGGAAGTAGACAGCCACCGACCAGCCTCTACAAGGAAGTAGACAGCCACCGACCAGCCTATAAGAGGAAGTAGACAGCCATCGACCAGCCTCTACGAGGAAGTAGACAGCCACCGACCAGCCTATAAGAGGAAGTAGACAGCCATCGACCAGCCTCTACGAGGAAGTAGACAGCCACCGACCAGCCTATAAGAGGAAGTAGACAGCCACCGACCGGGGAGGCATATTACCGGTATTACCCGCCTAAGTAACTGTAGAATCACTGACGGCTGCGCAGTGAGCCTACACTTCAGTGGCTCTCAAATGCCACTCCTTATGCCCAGGTAGCTCTATATTTCTTTTTTTCTTTCTGCCTCACTCACACGAGGGGCTGCTGGCCTTCAGCTCAAAAAAAAAAAATACACAATCTCTCTGTCTCCCACACACACACACACATCACATAACACTCGACATAACATAACTCACAACACTCGTTCCTCGTGACCCTAGACTTTCCTGCGGTGTGCGCGACGTGCTAGCCTTGCCGTAATTGCGAGCAAAAGTATCCTCGTAAGTAACCGTGTGTATTCTCTCTCTCTCTCTCTCTCTCTCTCTCTCTCTCTCTCTCTCTCTCTCTCTCTCTCTCTCTCTCTCTCTCGTAATAATAACCTTTCTTCCCTACCCCCCCCCCCCACCCCAGAGCAATTCATTATGTCAACATAAGTTGATAAAACCCTATAAGGGGCCGATCAGATAGACACAGTTGCTATCAAGGACATTTTTTTCCCCCCCAGACGATGCATATATTACAGCATCCCCATCAGGTGATACTGCAATATTGGCCATACTAACACATAGTGTGATATTGCCATATGGTCTTGAGCAAGCTATGTCTTATGAGCCAGTCATAAATCCTTTTTTTCTACACTTTACTCCATCACACAACACAAGACTGTGGCGCTCTCACCCACGTACTTAAAAGCATCTGGCGTAATGAGTGAACTCGTAGTTAATTTCCAACTGGAGGAACTATGACCATTATTGCCAGTTAAGAGCGATTGGGCCCAGGCTGGAATCATGCCCCCCCTAACGTCAAGTGGGCATGGAGATTTGCTCAGATAAGCAGAGAAGCAGCATCCCCCGGGATGATCAATATATATATACACATACACGCTAACCCTTGCCTTTAGGACAAAATGTTGTAGGTACTCGTACATACGTAGGTAGGTAGATAACCCCCTACCTACCTACCTATCTACCTACCTACCTACCTGTCTATCTACCTACCTACCAAGGCCACCTACCTACCTACCTACCTACCTACCTACCTACCTATCTACCTACCTACCTACCTACCTATCTATCTACCTACCTACCAAGGCCACCTACCTACCTACCTACCTACCTATCTACCTACCTACCTACCTACCTACTTATCTATCTACCTACCTACCAAGGCCACCTACCTACCTACCTAGTCGTTCGTAATGTGGCTCTAAGTCGAAAGCAAATGTGAACCGAACGAAAGGCAAACTTAACACAGCGTCTACCGAAGAACGTTGAACGCGCGGTCGTGCCATACACCGATTCCCAGCCTCAGTTTCAAGGTCCTCTGGGGGGGGTTTACCTGTCTCCATCCAGAAGACGAGACCAAAAACCTCCCTCTCTCTCTCTCTCACAAAACAGGTCATACCATTCCTCCTTTACCCTCTGAGACGCTCGGACGAGCTTCACGTCGCTGAGCACCGGAGGTTATATGGAAGAAAAACAGAAAAAAAAAAAATCCAACAGCGAACGAGCCCATTGCAAACGAGGTCAAAATCACTCCTAACATCATTAAAGAATTTCAGGGAAGAGGAGGGAGGGAGGGAGGGAGGGAGGGAGGGAGGGAGGGAGGGAAGGAGGGAGGGAGGGGTGTGAGTGGTGGGGGTGGTGGTCTGGCTGAGGCAAACAGGGACAAACTACTTCAAACGGCATCAAAGCCGTCCAGAACAGGTTCATATACGTCATTACCTTGATTGCGTTAAAGCAGGTCGGGCCAATAACGGGTAATGAACACAGGGATGGTAATTGACCTCTGGACGCACATGGTGAACCCCTTCCTCCCATTACCGGAGGGGAGGCGGGGGCGCTACGAGAACCGTCGCGATGTCCATTTTGATTTTGAATTAGAAGGCACGTGTACACTGAGAGAGAGAGAGAGAGAGAGAGAGAGAGAGAGAGAGAGAGAGAGAGAGAGAGAGAGAGAGAGAGAGAGAGAGAGACAGACAGAATCCGTAAATATCACTCTAAGTGTTATATGTACAAGAACATCAGAGAACAAACCATGAACTTATAGAACAAGTCTAGCAGTGGCTGCATAGGCGTTCAATGAAGACGTCACTGGCGATTGACTGGTTGGAGGGAAACAACTGGAAAATCACTTTAATGTAACTTTCACGCCATTGATTGGGATTTACATAAGTCCCGGCGTTCCATTCTCCCCCGTTATTATGAGAGAAGCCGTCTGGTATTGGCTGGTATTCTGATGACGTCGTGCTGATGCTTTTATGACGTGTCGACGGCTCATAGGCTAACACCCATAATGACATACTGAGGACGCATTGGCCGATGCCCTTATGACCTGTTGATGGCTCATTGGTCAGTACTATTATAACGTGTTGACTGACGCACTGGTTTAATATTACGCAAATGACGGGCTGATGAGCCACTGTTTTAATATTACGCAAATAACACGCTAATGACCCACTGGTTCAATATTACGCAATTGACCCACTGCTCCCGAAACTGTTCACTGTAATGACTGTCCGTCATCTGCTGTACTCTGGCGTCTTGTTTACATCTACAAGTCGACACCCACCCCTCTCAACCCCCCCCCACCCCTGGCACTAAGTTGACAGTCACCTTACCGCCCTAACCCCACACGCTGCCCTCCCACCCCAACCCCGTGACGCTCCCTCTCACCCCAAACCCCTGCGACACTCCTTCCTACCCCAACCCCGCGACGCAATGAAGAATCTACACCCACCTCCATCCTCAAGTTCCTGCTGCTCCAGTTCCCTGGGTAGAGTACTCATTGTCCTTCCCGAGAGAGAGAGAGAGAGAGAGAGAGAGAGAGAGAGAGAGAGAGAGAGAGAGAGAGAGAGAGAGAGAGAGAGAGAGAGAGAGACTAACTGTGATCATCCATTGCTTCTGTACGGAGAGGAAGATTCACACTCATGGGGGCCTCCCATCTCTTCAACCTTCTTTAACATTAAACTGCTTCTTTAATGTCAGTCTGCTGTGTGTGTATTCTTACTGTGTGTGTGTGTGTGTGTGTGTGTGTGTGTGTGTGGATGATTAGGATAGTTTGAATGAAGAGGAGGAGCCAATACAGGAATTTAAGAAAGGTGTACCATAGTAGAGAATGTTCATGCGATGGGACCCCACGGCTGTAAGGGTCTCTCACCTTACGATATAAATAGGTAATTACACACACACACACACACACACACACACACACACACACATTATCAAACGTGAATGCTAATGCCCACAAAAGGCTTCATCATTTATACACCCTCCTGTGCCCACACAAACACATATACTGGGGAGCGTGAATCCCTGAGAACCTGTGAGTTATTGCCTTGAAGGAGAAAGGAAAAGAATTTATTTCCCCCAATTTCACTCCTGTCAAGCCGAAGATGAACTAGTTATGAAGGAGGGGCGGCTTAACTCACTCACTCACTCTCTCTCTCCCTCTCTCTGTGGGAGATTTCACAGCGAGTCGACGCTACAAATGTATTGTGTGTGTGTGTGTGTTTGTGGCACGTCAGTAGCCAGCTTATGGACGCAGTGAGTACGAACGGTGCGACCCTTGGGACTGACGTTCCTTCTCCTAGAAAAGTAAAAACTGGAAGGGAGGATTTCCAACCACCCGCTCCCACCACTCTTAGTCGCCTTCTACGACAACACAGGCATGGAATACGTGGGAAGTATTCTCTCTCTCTCTCTCTCTCTCTCTCTCTCTCTCTCTCTCTCTCTCTCTCTCTCTCTCTCTCTCTCTCTCTCTCTCTCTCGACGCCCTGCGGATCGGCGTTCCGTAAGCTGCCTCACTCGGGCCGTCGAAGCCAGCCTGTACTCCTCCGCCACCCGCACCATCAGGGTGCCTTCGCCCGCTCCCTCCCACTGGGCAACTCCTCACAAAAACCGTACCCGGGACTCATGAGGGAAAACGGAGGACGATCCTCACGAAAGATGATGAGGACGGGTCGGGGCGCTTATGAGGACACAGGGCGAATCCGTCCTTCCCTGTCGCCCTTCACCTACACACACACCCCCTTGCCAAAGTTCTCTGGCTAATCTCCCCGATACGGAATGAGGGTACTCCCTCGAGGCTGTCTCCCTCCCCAACTGGCTAGGGAGATCTGTATTCTCCCTCGCTGAGGGAAGAGGGAGGCAAGGCGATGGTAGGGAGACAAGGGGCATGCGAGGAGGGGAAAGTGAAGGACAAATGCGGGATTGAAAAGAAGAGAGGGGCGGAAAACCACAAGGAAACTGGAAAGAATGAGAGACGACAGACGTAGTGAAGCGAGAAGCGTGCAGAGAGAGAGAGGGAGAGAGAGAGAGAGAGAGAGAGAGAGAGAGAGAGAGAGAGAGAGAGAGAGAGAGAGAGAGAGAGAGAGAGACTTCTAAAGACAAGGAGAGCGAAGTAATAATTCAACGAAAATGGCTAAACAAAGAGAAAAGAGACAGAGGGACTGATACACCATCACCAGACCGTCCAAAACACACACACACACACACACACTCTCTCTCTCTCTCTCTCTCTCTCTCTCTCTCTCTCTCTCTCTCTCTCTCTCTCTCTCTCTCTCCCCGCCTATTCATAAGCCTTTCAAATTGCTATTTAATCACTTAATTTTCTCGTTAATAGCCACCTAGGGGTCTTGTGATGTCCTGTGACCTCTCCCACGTTAACAGCTCAACCATCCCGTCCAACAGTCTAATCACCTCGATCTTCCAGCCACCTAGCGACGTCCCCACTAATGGCCTTAAAACGGGGAAGAAAAATGATATACCACCTTAATTATACGAAAGACCCATATTTGTGGGAGCTACTTGGGATTTTGAGCACGATGGCACGGCCCTTGGGCACGACGGTATGGCTCTTGAGCACGACGGTACGGCCCTTAAGCACGACGGTACGGCCCTTGAGCACTACGGTACGGTCCTTGAGCACGACGGTACGCCCCTTGAGCACTACGGTACGGCCCTTGAGCACGACGGTACGGCTCTTGAGCACGACGGGACGATCCTTGAGCACGACGGTACGGCCCTTGAGCACAACGGTACGACCCTTGAGTACGACGGAACGATCCTTGAGCACGACGGTACGATCCTTGAGCACGACGGTAGGGCCCTTAAGCACGACGGTGCGGCCCTTAAGCACGACGGTACGGCCCTTGAGTACGACGATACGACCATAGTATTCGTCTGGTGTATAATAATAATAATAATAATAATAATAATAATAATAATAATAATAATAATAATATTGTATTAGTAACAGTTTTATCACTGTTATCATTGTTATAGGGTTTATTGAACAAAATACAAGCCAATACAGGAAATACAGTTGGATTATAACAGCGGGACGCTGGTATCATACCAGACAATCAAAGCACAAACACTTTTGATTAATGAGGTTATTGACGTAGGCTGGGATGGGGCTGTTCTTGCAGCAGTCTGTACGAGGTGGGACGGGCTCGATGTGGCTGGTGATACCGAACTACAACACGGGGGACGAGGGATCTCGAGCAGTTACGGTGGCGGGAGTGGTGCAGTGGTGTCTTCTTTAACTGTCGCATGAGGTACAAGTGATGGGTGGAAAGAGCTCTTCGAAAGGTGGTGTAAGAGGTAATAAATATGAACTGGAATGCCCCTTTATTTTCTACCTTTTCTAGTACCCACTGTTGTGTGGTGGATAAGGAGGAAGACCGACCAGGTGAGGGTGGAAGAAGTGTGTGTGTGTATTTGAGAATAAAACTGTGACGAGATATTCGGTAAGACTTCAGGGGTGTGGGAAGCCCAGGGAAATATACGAAGAAGAAAATGAGAAAAGTGACAAGATACGAGAATCAGAAGATTTCATACGGCAGGTGGCGGTAAAACAGACCTCCCCCCCTGACCCGTATACTGCCGAGTAATGATGCCCGTATGATACTAGTACACTGCCCGTATACAACCAAAGACAGTGACATACCCCCTGATTCTCCTGCTCACCCCCAGGGTTCCCCAGAGAGGCACGGGGTACATACATGTCCCACGCTCTAATCTCTCAATTTCGTCATAATTGCCCCCAGGAGTCCCACGGAGTCCCATCTACGGCTTTATAGAATAACTCCCAATTACTGATATTTACCGCAAGGCCTGAGTGGGGAGAGGAGGACACCCCTGTTGGGGAGATAGGAGGAGGAAGGAGCAGGGAGGGGAGAGGAAGACCCAGTGGGGAGAATGGGAGGAGGATATGGGGAGAAGAGGAGATCCTGGTGGGGAAATGGTAGATACTTAAGAGAGGAGTGGGACGTGTTAGAGGGAGGAAGGCACATGGTGTGTGGGGGAAGGAAGACCTCTCTCTCTCTCTCTCTCTCTCTCTCTCTCTCTATATATATATATATATATATATATATATATATATATATATATATATATGTATATACATATATATATATATATATATATATATATATATATATATATATATATATATATTTATATATATATATATATATATATATATATATATATATATATATATATATATATATTCCTGTTTTTCACAACAATATTTGCAATATATTAAAGTGATGAAGTACACGATAAAAAGACTGTAATGTATTTCATATTTACTTAATACGATAATATCATTTTTCCCCTAAAAGCCATTTTTAAATTTGTGTATATGACACATTATATACCCCCCACCAACCCCCCACCATTTCCCTTTTACAGAGGAGGTTTCTGTCAGTCGCTCCAGTAATCCAATTTAAGAGTTCTCCCGGATCCACTTAACAATTTGACAGGTTAATTTTCTTTGAGAGGTCAGTAATGATAATAATATCGACCTTAGGTATAGCCTCGCACTCTCTGTGTGACGCTGTTACCTGCACCTCCTCACCTCCCGCATTCATCTCCATTCTCTATTTCCCACCTTTCTATTTCTTCCCTCAGGTACTACCTCAAGGCAATAGTACAGTCGATCCTTTTTTCTAAAAACTGGTGACGCCAGTCGTTTTACGTCACCAGATCCTAGAATAGCCAGCCCTTCGTTAGACAGACGGAATCATGCAATTATCTGATGCCATGTTCCCACCTAACAACCTTTACAAAGGACAAATCAAAACTATTGAAAGAGAGAGAAGAAAAAAAAATATTCAACCAGAGGTTTAAACAGAGGGGAAGACGGTTAGTTAAAAAACCACAGCAGTTATCGTCAAAGTTTAAAAATAGCTGTTTGAATCAGTTGACTATAAGGGTTATGTAAGTTTCCCGTTATGAGCCTATCTAGCGCGACGCACTGTGCGTGTGTGTGTTTGCATAGGCACTGTGCGTGTGTGCGTACGCCTCCCCCCCAAGTGGCATCGGAAGGCGAGGCAAATTTCTTGGGGCGGGGGGGAGGGGGTTGTACTTGGCAGTGCCGGCGCTGGAAATGACAGATGTTAATTAGGTAAAGATCATTTATCAGACACTTAAAGTTAATTTAACGAGGGCCTGGTGATGAGGTAATTAATAAGTTGTCAAGAAGCGAGAGGAGCCGGCGGGGCCGGAGACAGACATCCCAAGTTCGAGCTACGAGTCTGGCTCCTGCCTGGCCGGGTGGGGACACCACTCGAATCCCGGTGCTATCGCTGGCACTGACGAGACCTAGTTGCTGGCAATGACGAGGCTTAGTTGCTAGCAATGACGAGGCCTAGTTGCTAGCAATGACGAGGCCTAGTTGCTAGCAATGACGAGGCCTAGATGCTAGCAATGACGAGGCCTAGTTTGCTAGCAATGACGAGGCCTAGTTGCTAGCAATGACGAGGCCTAGTCAATAGCACCAGATGATACAGAAATCATAGTTAAACCTCGCAGAAGCAGTGAGGACAACTGACAGCAGAGGGAATAAGGGGGGAAAAGACACCACCTCTATCTTACTGAGGTCCCTACCTCTATACATCTTTGCCAACCCAACACACAGGTTACTGCAGTTTCCAACGACACCCGGATACTCCTTCCTCTTCGCTTCACTTCATCCATGTTTCTACAGACATATTTCTCAACGTCCTTCTTAGTTTCCAGTCAAGCCTCCTTGCTCTACATTTTCCTCTAACTTCACACACCTGTTCTGTTCTGGCGTGGCTACTTAAGAACACGAGTGCAGTTCCTGTGTCTTCCCTCATTATCTCCCAAGGTAGGTAGATCTGCCAACCCTGGAAGCCTCCCCTGATACGTGTTCTCTGTTCCTTCCCCCATTCCAATTCACGCAGCTGTCGGTCCAGATGCGACCCGGTGTGGACATCTAACACTACGTCATTCAGTCTTCTGTGAGGGATAGTGTCAAAGGCTTTCAGGCAATCGACGAATACGTAATTGATCGACCAATCCCTGTTAATAAGGATATTGCTCACTCCCACGTAAAAATCCGATAGATTCACCACGCAAGATCTTATCTCTCTCTCTCTCTCTCTCTCTCTCTCTCTCTCTCTCTCTCTCTCTCTCTCTCTCTCTCTCTCTCTGAGCTGCAAATACCGGCAGAAATTTGCAAAAAACTTTTGATTTTAGTCGTCCCATCCCTGTGTTTTGTAAGACTACTGACAATCCATGCCTTAAAATAAACAATAACAAAATTGCAATATCTGGATTTTGCGAAAAAATTCCCGATTGTCTATAACCGAGCGACTTTTAATATCTTACGTATCAATGATATGTATTAAAGACTTTATCTTGAATTCCATTATCTGAATCCAAACAGAAAACGGAGAACACCAGAGGGATAATTCGTTTCATGGTGAAAAAAATATATAATTAATAGTCTGTCACAAATTCTAAAGCATTCGCGAAGGTCCATCTGAATCATCAAGGGTTTTTTTTTGGTATGACCATTCATCAAACTGACAGCAAGGTTGAATTTCCATTAGTATAATGGACGACAGATCTATCACGAACGACATATTTATCACGAATTTTCGAAAAATTACATATGTTAATCAATGAGGCGACGGGTCATACGAGTGGCTGTGGCAGTGCCACCGTGACGTCACCACGACGTCATCACACCGACAGCATCACTATGACGTCATCAAACCAACTATTGCACGAACAGCCCCCCCCCCCCCCCTTGACCACAACAGTGCTATCCTTCGTCGCGACGGCACGACCCCAGAACACGACGGGACGACACTGTACTAGCCTCTGACCCAACCCGTCTTACCCTAGGATCGTACCGTCGTGTTCATGGGGTCGTACCGTCGTGTTCAAGGGGTCGTACCCTCGTGCTCATGGAGTCGTGCCCTCGCACTCTAGTGTTCGTACCGTCGTGCTCATCGGGTCGTACCGTCGTGCTCCAGCGTTCGTGCCGTCCACGAAACCAATCACTTACGCTGAGGAAACCGGTATATATATATATATATATATATATATATATATATATATATATATATATATATATATATATATATATGTATATATAATCTGCGCCAAGTGGATCAACGCTTTTCATACGAGCGTCAGATGATGCACTCACTCTGTGTATGTTTGAAAAGCAAACTTGCGCCAGTTAACCCTGCTAATTACATCATGGAATAATAATCGAAGGCAAAGCTCGCAAAGTTTTACGCGGAGCGAGGGGGAAAAAAAAATATGACGAGGAAACACAAAAATATACCCCACGGTAAATAGCCAAGTAAAAAAAAAACAAAAATGCATGAGGAAAAAAAAGAAAAAAAAAACATTGCAGGAGCATAAATCTCTCTCTCTCTCTCTCTCTCTCTCTCTCTCTCTCTCTCTCTCTCTCTCTCTCTCTCTCCAGCCCGTAGCGGCGGCGACCACCACCAACACCACTTACCTAGCTAGCCGTGGACCTGTCCCGTAACCCTGAGTTAGAGATGGAGTGGCATACCGTTCTGCCAATATCACACACACACACACACATACATTATTCTTACCCTGGAAAAAAAAAAGGACATTAGACCGAGTTAGCCCCCCGCCCCCCACGCCAGCCCGTGGTTTCCCGATCCGTTTGGAGGCTATTTCATTTTCCCCCCCTCACTCCCGGCGTAATACAGAGCTGCCGACCTCCAGAATCGATCATCTTCTGTCGAAGCCAAGCTGCTGAGCTGTCGGTTCGGTGCCTTGCTGATCGATGTCTGGGCTGTTATGGTAATATCCAATATATATATATATATATATATATATATATATATATATATATATATATATATATATATATATATATATATATATATATATATTCCTGAGTCCACGGGGAAAATGAATCACGATAAGTTCCCAAGCGCACTTTCGTGTCATAATCACATCATCAGGGGAGACACAAGAGAGAAATACAAGTCAGTTGATATACATCGAAGAGACGAGGCTAGGACGCCATTTATATATATATATATATATATATATATATATATATATATATATATATATATATATATATTATCCCTGGGGATAGGGGATTAAGAATACTTCCCACGTATTCCCTGCGTGTCGTAGAAGGCGACTAAAAGGGGAGGGAGCGGGGGGCTGGAAATCCTCCCCTCTCGTTTTTTTTTTTTTTTTTTTTTTTTTTTTTTTTTTTTTTTTTCCAAAAGAAGGAACAGAGAATTGGGCCAGGTGAGGGTATTCCCTCAAAGGCCCAGTCCTCTGTTCTTAATGCTACCTCGCTAATGCGGGAAATGGCGAATAGTTTAAAAGAAAGAAAAGATATATATATATATATATATATATATATATATGAAGTTTCCCCACTGAACTTTATACTCTCCTTTGCACTGATAACAAATGCGATAACATTGTCTGCTTTAAAAAGTCTGTGTTTCATCCTATACCCAAAGTCTGCTTGCCTTTGAGCTTTAGCTTTTTCCCTTCATGCAGAGACACAGACGACGCACATAGGACTTGACCCGCCACTAAGGTCAATGGGGCCCGGGGCACCTAAAACTCGAGGCTCTGGCCTGTATTTAGGGTCAAATAAGGGAACGTCACCTCGTCTCAAACCTACCCTTCCCTCTAGCTTCGTCGCCCGTCGTCCCTCACGTTCTTCGAACCAATTCCTTCCATTCCTCCTATCCTTACGATCCATCTTCCATCCTATCGTCGTCCTGCCCTCCCCCTCAGCCACCATTACCACAATCCCACGTTCTCCTCCCCTCTCGTCTCTCCTCCACCTTGTTTGCGCGTAAACACCGGAGGCTAAATCACTGAGCTCTCACTACCAGGAAAGACCCATAATGCACCCATCGTCATCCGTCCTACTCTCCATTTTTATGCTGATGTTCATCTTACGGAAGGGAGGGACAGCCCCCCCTTCCGTCGCAGCTCCATATAGCAGGCTGGGTGTTCTGGCTACCTTACAAACACGATATATATATATATATATATATATATATATATATATATATATATATATATATATATATATATATATACACGTTCCACGGCGACGTGTCTTGGATATATCGCCCCTCGAGGCAGATTTGTCCCAGAGATAGAGTGGTTGCTGTTATCGTCGTGCGGGAGGGAGATAAGCAATCCGGGCAACAGATAAAACTCCATACGAACGACTCAGCATCGTACGCTTTCTTTATGCTTTTCATTCCTTATCAAATTCCTCCGTTACGAAACCTTTAAATAATAGGGGTTACTCTAAATACAAACGATTATAATTCATAGTAATGACGCCAAGGCTTTCAAGATATATATATATATATATATATATATATATATATATATATATATATATATATATATATATATATATATGAGATCTGAGGGTTACCGGAGTGAAGGCTACCTAAGCTCTAAGGCTAAAGCGTACGTGTATGGTTCCTGCGCGGATGCCGCCAGTATCAGAACAAAAGAAGACTGTAAAAGCTGGGAGAAGAGTGGGTCTTGTACGCGGACCTTGAGACATGTGAACCTAAGTAGGTGCTGCGAGGCCTTTGAGATCTGGGTGTGGAAAGAAGGCTGAGTAATTGTGGGAGGTGAGGAGGAAGAGGAGAAAAGAAGAGAGATAAAGAAAAAAAAATAGGAAGAATTAGAAAGCTTTGGAAGATAGAGATCAAAGAAAATTAATGGAGGTGATCTCGGCGTGGAAGGGAAGAGGGATTGGATTGGATGTATATACGAGGGGTTGGGGGGGAAGGACGAGGCTGGACTGCTGAAGAATGTGACTTGGGGGAAAGATGGAAGTGGGAAGTGCAAGATGGAGGCGAAGGACCAGTATACTGGAGGGACTGAGGTGAAGGATGGCCTTGCGGAGATAAACTGGAGAGCAGTGAGGAGGAGGAGGAAGAAGAAGAAGAAGAGGAAGAGGAGGAGAAGAGAAGGAATTCTGAATGCCTGGGAATCTTCCCTCGTGGGTGGGTATTGAAGACGACAACGAACACGTAAACCAAGAGAGAGAGATATCCTCCAACTTGGATATCTCTGCTGTTTCTTCATATCAGAGACAAGAAAAAAGAAAAAAAATACATCCTTACAAGCAAAGCTTCGTGTCTCTCCACCTGTTGCTGGCTGGGTCCTTAATGTTCTCACAGCAGCCACCTCAAGGAACCTGCTATCACCATTTACCCACTACGGTCAGTCTTCGTAGTTTTTTTCACGATATCAAAATATTACGTTTAAAGGAAAAAAATTGTATGTATATGGAAAGGAGAAATTTCGAACAGAATTTATGGGAGAGATGCTTCTTCCTCAGATTCAAGGATATTGAAATTTCTTCCAAGTGTACAAGAATATTGAAATATCTACCAAATATTCAAGAATATTGGTCAAATCAACAGGTTTCTAGGTGGTATAAGGGAGGAGATACTGGCAATAATCAATATATCTTCCCATCTGGGGAGCTGTCCACCTCCACAATCATCCTTCTTCCCACAACCTCAACAACACCTCCTTTCCTTCCCATCCACCACCACACCCCTCCCCTAACACCTCTCCCCCTACTCTCCTCCCCATCTCCTGCCTCTCTCTCTTTACGCCCCACCTCAGCCACTCGGCACCGCATCACATTATCTCCCCCGCGCATCAATCCCAACACGGCGCCGATACAGGCGAAGTTTTGAAGCGTCCGCCTCCTTCCACGATAACGCCTCTTTCTCTCCACCGCCACTACACACGCCCACCTGATAACAGTTCTTCCTGTCTCCCTACCTACGTACTTTCTCCCCTCCGAACGCCCGGCAGACCAGGACAAACGGGAGGGAGGGAGGGAGGGCGAGTTGGATGGAGTGGGTGGTGTTGGAGGTGACACGATGGCACATAGATGGTGATATAGATGGCGAGGGTGATGGTGCACCTGGGAGGGGCCCAGATAACAAGAAGGCCAGATAGTCTATGACCGGGTTATCTGCTGGAAAACGGCAAACGAGGACAGATAACAGAAGAACTGATGGTTTATGACCAGGTTATCTCTTGGAGGTCAGTAAATGACACATAACAAAAGACCTGATGGTCCATAGCATGCTGGAGGACGGTACATGGCAATGACAGGTAACAAAAGACCTGATGGTCTATGAAGAAGTCATGAGCTGTACACGAGGAGAGATAACAGACGACCTGGAGACGTATAACAAGGTCATTTGCTGGTTGGAAGTAATGCCACTTTATCATACTAATACACACAGGCGGGGAGGGGCAAGTTAAGTAGACCTACGTCCCCCCACACACACCACAACCCATCCGACACAGCAACCGTCAGGGAAAAGGCTCTGAGGGAACAACATGTAGCACAAAAAGAAAAAGGCAGGCTAACATGGAAATCTTATGGGAAAGTACGAATGAAAATAAAGAATATTCTAATCTGATCACAGCCGCTGGATATTTGGGGAAACGGAAGACTTGAAAAGTCGCTCCTACATGAATATCATAAGGATATTTTCGAACTGCTTGAATGGTATAATGATCTTTCCAAACACGCTTGCCATCACCCCTAAACTTTCACATTACTGATGGATAATCTCATGAAAATAACTGTCTAGTGAAGAGCTTAGAATGTACAAATAGTCCATTCTTAACAATGTTTAATGGTGATTGAATTCAACATTCTATTACTATTGCTGGAAAAAAAGGCACCATTGCCCGCCTTTCCATTTCATCATCTTTCCCTCTATTTTCACACGCTTTTTAGGCCACTGTGACTCTGTAAAATGTACAAAAAGCTTTCAGAATTTTTTAGTTCAATTTAGACTCGAGAATCCAGCACGCTTGGGACCGAGCTTCAACCGGATTACTGATTTTGCCATAAAACTGATTAACACCATATATATATATATATATATATATATATATATATATATATATATATATATATATATATATATATGTGTGTGTGTGTGTGTGTGTGTGTGTGTGTGTGTGTGTGTGCGTGTGTGTGTGTGTGCAAAAACATGTAACATACCATCTAACATAAGGCAAACACAGCAATGTTAATCAAATACAGCTAACTTGCTTACCTTGTAATCCTGGCTGCCTGCACTCGTGACGACCAAAATCATACGAAAGGCTACATCGGAGTTGCTTGGCTTGGGGTCAGGAGTGATGCGAGGGGCTGGCTGCTTTAGATGCAAGCACGAGGAGTGAGGTGGGTGGTGTACAGTCTTCCGAGGCCCGGGCAATGGGTCAATCTGGAAACAAAAGGAGAGAAACACGTTAAGATGAATCGAAATTTTTATACAGAAAAGAGGAAAAAAAAGTGTCTTTTTTGTAATTTTTTGGTTTAGTTTGCATTTTTTCTTTTTTTTTTTTTTTTTGCCTTTTTCGAGCTGGGCACTATATTATTTGCCATATATATACATACATATATATATATATATATATATATATATATATATATATATATATATATATATATATATATATATATATATCCCAGCCTGAACCAGGTACTCATTTATCGACCAGAACCAAGGAGGGGATGAACAGCTGGGTCGACTGTCGTGTCCTTCGCGTCATAATCATGAAACCTTAGAATTGCCTTATCATCCGCAGCTTATCAATGCTCTGGGGTATATCAGCTCACTGCCTAGCATCACTCCCAGGTCCTTCTCTTCTCGTCCATCTGATAACAACTTCAGCGAAAGTGCTAGATTTGTGATGGTGAGAGTGAGGGTGAGAGTGAGGGTGAGAGTGAGGGTGAAAGTGACGATGAGGGTGATGGTGAGGAGAAATACTTTCCCTCGGGGAAGTTACATCGTTACGGACAACGGGGCGAAAGAGGAGGAGGAGGCGTCGACTCTGCGGCTTGTCTGACCCCAACTTTTTCCCCTTTCCTCTTTTCTCGAGATTTCCGGGAGGGAAAAATAATCTATTTATTCCATATATATATATATATATATATATATATATATATATATATATATATATATATATACCAGAAATAGATTTCTTTTTCCTCTCCCTTCCCTTTCATTTCATATTCATACCTATATACAGAATATTTTCTTCGTTTCGCCCTCGAGCCTTACCATCTGCTAGTGTAAATCTTTCGAGATATTACAATTCATAAGTGTCAATAAGATATTTCAACAGTGACCCTCCTCAGCAATGCCATTTCGACGAATACTGGATACATATTGCTCTCCCATGACCCCGGAGGCGGAGTGTATATCTCCCTGTTATTTCATCTAAAAACTCTGATTTCGTCTCCTGAGTCGTTCCCGTAAACACCCCCTTCCCGCGCTGTTGTGAAAGTTACAAACAACGTCCTTAACTACTGCTCCAACCCAACGACCCTTGGGGAGGGACTAATGGCTCTGACCTTCAACATGACCATCATGGGGAAGGTCGAAGTGTCACTGATATCCAAGGGTTGCGCCGCAGTACACGAAGGGTTCGCACCCGTCGTAGTGTCGTACCGTCGTGCTCAAAGATCGTACCTTCGTGCTCAGTGATCGTACCGTCGTGCTCAAGGCTCATACCATTGTGCTTAAGGATCGCACCGTCGTGCGCAGTGATCGTACCGTCGTGCTCAAGGCTCCTACCGTCGTGCTTAAAGATCGCACCGTCGCGCTCAAGGCTCCTACCGTCGTGCTCAAGGATCGCACCGTCGCGCTCAAGGCTCCTACCGTCGTGCTCAAGGATCGCACCATCGCGATAAGAGTCAGAAATCACTATTGAATATTGGCAACATCTCTGAACTCGCCGTCGCATATTCTAGCCCAGAAGACCTCCACCACTACTAAGAGGATGGGGGCTGGGTTATGGCACCAGTCCATCTTCGGAAAACACTCATTCCTTTTTTTTTCCCCCTTCCCTGTGATGGGGGGAAGGGGGCCCCTGTTATGGCTGCCGCTGAGAATTAAGAAAATGGGGAAGAGGGCGGTCCCACTTTGATAAACCTTATCTAGAACAGATTTAGGAGATCTATCTATCGACTATCTCCCGCGCATATATATTGAAAATGAGAAATATATGGAAATAGCTTTCTAAGGTCATTTTACCGGAAGGAGAAAGAAGAGCCGGCCGGAGGAAATGGCGGTATGATAAGAAGGTGAGAGGCGAAAGTGAAAAGCGTGGTGTGAAGAGAAAGAGAGAGAGAGAGAGAGAGAGAGAGAGAGAGAGAGAGAGAGAGAGAGAGAGAAGGGGGTAAAAAAAAAAAAAACGAGGAGGAGGAATCGAGAGAGCAGACAAACCATCCACGTACCAGAGGACCTACTGAAATCTGACGAGGCTAAGGAAGACCACCTTCCTCCCTGCGTTATCCCTTGACGACACCATTTACCAACTCGTCCATTGGATGACCTTTTGTTTTCCCCTGTTACGTCAGTTCTTGAGAATAGCTGAGGGACTCCTTTGCCTCTATAGAAGAGCTTCATTTTCCTTTATTCCCACTATATGTTCCTTGTTCCTTCGACCTAATCTTATTCCCCCATCGCTGGACTCCTAAAGCTGGTGATTTTCACAATCTTAACGAACATCTTGTGGTCTTATTGGCCAGTTCTACGAGGGATGATAAGGCGTCTGATATCTTCTTATGAAAGATCCTTTTGGTAACGAGGCCTAAATCTCGTGGGCTAACGCTAAGTAATAACAATATGGTCTCAAGCCTTTGGATTATCTACAAATTTACAGACTTTGTCAGTTGATCCCTACTTCAGGGTGACTTAGTTACCCGACAGGAATAACGGGGACCAGGAACTATAAGCCAAGGGATACGCAACAAAACTCAAGTCACACGTAAAGAGATTCCAATCCTCTGTTGTCACTGGTTGTTTGCACTTAGTTAGCCAACTATCCATCTATATGCATGTTTCATTCCGAGCATCGAGGGCTTTTGTGTGACACCTTAAAATGGGCGGCTTTTACTGGGGACTTTTTTCTTCGTATAGTTTTAGGTCCCATCATAAATTCCAAGAAATTTCAATCACTGAATCAGTTAATCTTATCCTGTGCAATGCATATTATCTCTGAGATCCATCTCTCCCTTTTCAAGATTCGCGTAAGCAAATGTGCTGCAATGAATGTGATCGGAAGTTGATTTATGGCATATTCTAATCACCTCCTCCTTAATTATCGGAATACCATTTGCCAGCTTCCAGTCTTCGAGCAGCACTCTCTCTCTCTCTCTCTCTCTCTCTCTCTCTCTCTCTCTCTCTCTGCTAAGGATTTATTGTCTCAGTTCCAGCCTTGGAGTCTCACGCACCGTCCCTCGTTTCGCAAACCCCAGGGTGACGGGTCATTTGGTCCGGCTGACTTATCTCTCAGCGTCTGAAGCGGACGAAGACGAAAGGCTGCTTCGTCCATCCCAAAAAAATTCGCCTCCGCCCGTGCCCTAAAGGGCAGAAGGGGCTCCTGGCACACACACCTCTTAGACGCCCTCTATGCCACAGAGGATCTTGAAGTGGAGGCTTTGCTCTGCACGGAGACCTCTCCTTTTGCTGCTATAGGTGAGAACCACTATCTTCAGCCCTGAGTAGCCCTAGAGAGAGAGAGAGAGAGAGAGAGAGAGAGAGAGAGAGAGAGAAGAGAGAGAGAGAGAGAGAACTATAGGGCCAGAGATCGAGTTTGAGATGATAGCCAAACAATAAGAGATGGAAACAAAAATACCAAAAAATGAGATACTATCAGAAAATAAAATAAAAAAAGGTAACCTTATAAGAAATCGACATAAAGATGCGCGAACGTACTATATATATATATATATATATATATATATATATATATATATATATATATATATATATATATATATATGGCGACGAGAAATAGATACAAAAGAATAGTCGAAATCTCGATACAAATATGAAAAGCAAGTGACTCTGAGGGAAGTAAGAACAAATAATAAACCATACTCGGCATAAAAACAATAAACAGAGACAAAATCCACGCACGAGAGAGAGAGACCGAAGCAAAAGCGAGGAACACAAGGGAGAGCAACAGACGACCATGCCCACCTGATGATGCACGAAGTATAGGAAAAAAAAATTGGGCTATTTTCTGCTTTCCCTTTATCCTTCCTGGGGCTCTTGAAGGGCGGCCATCCCCTCTCTCTCTCTCTCTCTCTCTCTCTCTCTCTCTCTCTCTCTCTCTCTCTCTCTCTCTCTCCCATCAACAGGGCGGCCGCTGGTAAATCCCCAGGGTGGCTGCCGTGGGGGCGGAAGGGGCTTCCCAGAATTCGTTCTCCTAATTGTTCGACCTCCCCCCTCTCCCAGGGAACCCCACTCTCGAGCCAGATTCTTCGGCGAACTGTTAGTGTCGGTCAGTGTGTGTGTGTGTGTGTGTGTGTGTGTGTGTGTGTGTGTGTTGAGGTGGGGAGGTAATCTGTGAGGAGATGTTGGGGGAGAGCTGGGGGTATGTGAGGTGGAGGCGGGCTAGCCCCCCCTCATCACCCCGTGCAGGAAGGTAAGGACACGAAAGACTCTCTCCACGTACCGTCCGAGGCCTCTGCTGGGAACCCTTGAAGTGAGGGATTCCAGGTAGGCGCTGATGGGCCGGAGTTGATCTCGCGAGTCTCGATGTGGCACCTCGACTCTAGTACAAAAAGTCTGTGAATTCGTCGCGCTCTCTTTCTCTCTCTCCCCCTTCTACCCTCTGCCAACGCCACCTGCCAGAGATGAGAAGAACTCGAATGTAATTCTGTGATGGAATAACTACCCGTTCCTACAGTAACAGGGTGGGAATCCTACTCTGTTTTGAGATTTCTCTCCTCTCATACACCCTTCTTTTTTTCTTTTTTCTTACTTTTAGACCTGTCAGCAGATACCGTTCCTAGTTCATGTCATTCATCCACTACTCACACCATAAGTGAACTTCTAAACATCTTCCCTATCACGATTCTTGTTCTGTTCCATATGTAATGGCCTGACTTCCTTCCACCCTTCGAAATACTGCCTACTGTTAATGTCATCCAACTGGACTGGAAACTCGGTGTGATGAACTCATGGCTAACTCATCTTTCTCCCATGGTGGACGAATCTATGGTCTTTTAAACTCTTTTAACTATCACTCGGCTCTTTCAATCCTGGTACCACCTTTGTTGTTGCCCTTCTCCGGACCTTCGAGTCTGGCCTATATGATGGGAATAGTATTTTCTGTTTACGTTGAAGGCTCCAATTACGGACAAAACTCCACTTCAAGGCCGGGCTTTAATTGAAATATAGAGAGGATTATGAAACGGAGAGTAAAAAAAAGACCAGGGAAAGTATTTCCGAATTTTTGAGAGAGTGAAAAACCAGTCTTGGTCTAGCCATATACTCAAATGCTACTCCAATATTCAACGGCTGTCAGTCTGTCTGTCTGTCTGTCTCCGTTACTACTCTCCTGATGTCTGACTCTGGTAAGAGGTGAGGAACAAGGATGAGCTCCCAAAGTCGCTTAAAAGATTCCTGAAGCTTATTTCTGTTTCTTGTGTGTGTGTGTGTGTGTGTGTGTGTGTGTGTGTGTGTGTGTGTGTGTGTGTGTGGCTGAGGAAACTCATTCTCAACCAAACCGGTGTCGGAAAGGACTCTAAGAGGACCAGAGTGCGGTAAGAGACTCAATGACATTCCTCAGAACCCAAGCGGAGTTCGAATGTTTAGAATGGGGAACATCGCTGGGTACACTGCCATGCAAACTGTACATTTCTAGAAGGTAATTACCTCCACCCTCATCCTATGGAATCATTCACCGACACACACGCCTACTACCAGTTAAACCAGAATTTATAGACACACACACACACACACACACACACACACACAAAAGAATTTATATGCCTCGTTACGACCACTCTCCGAGACTCGTAAATCACCGAGCTTGATCATCCAATTAGCATACATCAAACTTCACCAGACTCTTGCTTTACCCACCATTAACCAGATATCAATTAGAGGGCCAGTAATTCACAAACAGGTTGGTTAACGAAGTGAGGTTAACCAGAACACTGGTCAAAGCCATTTGTGAACGTCGAGTCGGTCAGTCTACAGCCATTCCTTGCACAGAAGTGGTGATGCCGTTGGCCAGTCAGTCAGTGTGGTGAAGGTGTAGGTCAGTCACTCAGTATGGTGATGGTGTCAGTTCAACCGGAGCTGTCTTACACCAATGCGTGGTGTCAGAAGGAAGAATCACTTCTCCCTGTTTGGACTACGAGAACTACACACGTACCTCAACAAGAACTTTCTACTTGGAGGCGAGAGGTTAGATGGGATGTATTCTGCTGCAGAGAGAGAGAGAGAGAGAGAGAGAGAGAGAGAGAGAGAGAGAGAGAGAGAGAGAGAGAGAGAATTTCCTCTTGCTTCTTGCAATCTCTTTTCTCTCTTCCTACACAGCTCTTATGCTGATTTCCCAATACATTTCTTTTGTGGCACAGACTTTCTCATCTTGCCCATACTTTGTTCCTGCGTTTTACGGGTTAAAACTCATGTTCTTATGCATGAAAAGTCAGTAATATCAGGGGGGGTCCGTATTAAACAAAGTGGCCTGAAATGCTACCCCGTAAACATCATACCTCACCCATGTCATCAGGGCCGCTTTTAGATTAAGGAGATACTAGAGCGAATGACGAAATTATCGTCTTTATGCCTCATCAGCGCCGCTTCGCGTAAATGGAAAAATGCCCGGCGGTCCAGAATTTATAAGGCGGGAAAAATTAGCCACAACCGCCATGCATCACGGTTATTGGCGTGCTTGTGTGGCGCTGTCGTCCGCCCGCTAGGCGGTTTCCCTCCCAAGGGCGAACACCGAAGAAAACATAGTCGACTGGCTGCACGATTTGGCCCATGTAAGATTTCTGAATCAAGCAAGATTTATTACATTCGGTATCTCTGGGTTTTCTATCTAAGATCTTTCTTCGGTCGTAACCTTAGCTTAACAAACCCTAGAAGCTCAAAAGGAAACAATATCATCGATCTAAAGGTGGTTTACCGAGTTGAGATAAATTTGCTTTGGAAACGGGCTTGCCTTAATTGGATTATCAACACCAACAGCATTCGATCAGCTTAAATCGAGGCATAAAGCATGCCGGGGGGGTAAGGGAAAGGAGTGGGAGGACGCGAACGGAGAAGCCTGGTCCACATCGAACTCGAAGAACCACATGACGAGTCTTTTCTTATGTTATCATTTCATTCTTCACTGCGTGACTTACGAGATGCCTCTCTCCCCTCACAGTAAGTACGAGCAATGCCCTCTAGATCCAATTGTCTGTTGCATGACAGGCTGCACCATAATCCTGTTGAGCCTTGCATTACAGGACGCACCTGCAGACCCTACCATTACAGGCCGTGACATAATCCTGCAGACCCTACCATTACAAGCCGTGCCATAATCCTGCAGACCCTACCATTACAGGCCGTGCCATAATCCTGCAGACACTACCATTACAGGCCGTGTCATAATCCTGCAGGCACTACCATTACAGGCCGTGCCATAATCCAGCAGACACTACCATTACAGGCCTTGCCATAATCCTGCAGACCCTACCATTACAGGCCGTGTCATAATCCTGATGGCCCCTAACGCTACAGGCCACTCCATAATCCCACCAAGACAATATATCAGAGAGTAATTACAGACGCGTCTCTCCCCACATAATCCAGGAAAGAAAATAGTGAGAATTGTCTTCTACGAAGACGAAGGGAGAGGCAACAAGCCCCCCCCCCCAGATGGATCCGGGTGACGCACCAGCTAAGAGAGGTAGACAACAGCTAAGGAAGTTGGACGCCAGCTGAGGAAGTTGGACACCAGCTATCTCTCGGAGAAGTTAGGGAGTTGTTGTCGTGTTCTTTTGTAGCTTCGAGTGGTTGTCTTGTTGACGTTCATTTTTCTTCTTGTAGCATTGAATAAGCTCGGATTGGGAGATGCTACCTTGCTATCATTCAACTTTGAGAGGGAGTTTTCAACTTTGAGAGGGAGTTTTCGGTATACCAGGTAGAGATGTCCTGGAGGACTCAGTATACCCGGTAGGGTTGATTCCTAGGATTCAGTATACCAGGTGGGAGTGTGTCCTGGAGGACTCAGTATACCCACTTGGAGGATGTCCGTACGCCCCCCTGAACCTACACACCACCACAGGTCATCTCCTTTCGTATGCCTTCATCTCCTCTTCCAGTTCCATCTCTCAGTCTTTCTCCTCTTCCTTGCCCTACACTAAAGGCGGCTTTCCTTTCTATTTCCCACATTCATTTTTCTTCCTCGTCTCCTTCCTTCCCTTGCTCTTACAGCCCTCTACCTCCTAACCCTTCCTGCGCTCAACTCTCACATATAAATCCAGGTTAACACAGCTCTTTCCTTCCACTTCGGATTTATAGCCCATCAGGAAATGGCGCATTTTTCTCGCCCAGTCTCGCACAGACACGGCTGGCGGATGGCGAGACGCGGCTTCTAAAGCCTATCATAATTACCAAACTGCGTAAAATAATCGGCTGGTTTTATCGGATGAAAATCTTTAAAGAAAAAAAATATCGGAGTTCTGATATCTCTTTTACAGTGCGAGATGAGAAAATCTCATACTGAGGATGTATGGTGGAGGCGGCGGGTCTTATTGTCAGCCTTGTTGCACTGCTTCTCATGAATACTGCTGGTTTGGTCCGTATTTATGGCCGATGTAAATTTCTATACCAATGGAGGAACACAGGAAGGTAGCGACTGTTCGTGGGGGATCTAAAATATAATAAACATACAACGATAGGAAAAATGGGAAGGGTAATAATAATGGAATAGTGTGTGTAGACATGGGACGTGTGGAAAGCGCGCATTGCGAACGACACAAAGCCGGACAAGGTTGAGCACGAAGAGGAAAACATTGTGAACGAAAACGCGGAGTTCGCCTGAATTAGTTGGGCAATAAAAGCCCCGTTGGTGAGGTATGGCAACAGTTAGGTCAGCCTGTGGGTGGCTCCAGCCATAACCTTTAGAAATTATTGTCTTTTAAAAGTTCAAAAAAGACAACTTTTCTCTCCGTGGCTTCTTAGTTAAAGTATATCCTTCCTGTGTTCTTTTTTTCCCTCTCATAACCACGATGCGTTATCCTTTATAAGGTGTTTTTATACGGATACCAAACTCCAAACCAATGGCCCATTATGGGCACATTTTCCCCGTCAGAGCAAGTGAAGTCAGTATTCCGGTTCCATTACTTTTAAAAGACTCGGGAGGGGGAAGCAAAACATCGGCTGGCTCCTGGCCAGACCCTCAGCTGCAGACGCAGGCCTTGGACCCTCCCACACACACACACACACAGGGGAGAGAACCACCTCATACCAATATGTCAAGGAACAAACCAGCGCCGGAGGCACCGACGCCCTTATCAATAGCTGATCTCGTCCTCATGTACAGCTGCTGGAAATAGAGGAACACTATCTGTACTGCATCACTCGGGGGGGGGGGGGGGGGGGGGGGATGCAATCATCGAGTGCTTTGGGTTTCGGGGAGTGGTTCACGGCGGGAGGCCAAGGGAAGCAAATTTTTCCTCTACATATCTTTATATGCTCGCTGTTCCGGTCACTGATTAAAGTCCTCAAGGCCAAACTTTGATTTAAACACACAAAAGGCCAAAATACAGCGGATTTTTTCTTCTTTTTTTTTGAGGAATGAAAAAACTACGTTTCCAAAATTGAGCAAGGCGGGACTGTATGAAAGCAAGGGAAAAGGGTATTTTCTAAAATTTAGCTGCATATGGTAAAGAAGGTCACACCGGCCCAACCCTGAGTTTTCAACGGCCACACTGAGTAATATACGTGGTCTAACTTAAGGTGGAAGGCATACAAGCCACCAGGTCTCTGGGAACTAATCAACTAATATCAAAATAATAGAACAAACTCAGCGGCCCTGGACGTGTGGATCATGCTTTGAGGTCAAAGTGGGAGAGTTAATAAGTCATACAGATTCAGATATGACTCCTGTCAAGCAAGTGTGTGCTGATGCAGTCCCCACAAATGTGACCAGAATCCTCCCCGTACAAGGACGAATAAATGTATAACCAGAGCAACTGTAAAGATTCTTCGACATGTGAACTAGGCTCCCACCATCGATTTAAAATGCCGACCGGCTATTATGTGTAATGTAGGGTTTCCAAAACAGCTGTCACTATAGTACCAAACAAGTAACTAGAATAAGCCGTATATTAAGAAAGAGAAGGTAAAATGGATAACGAAAATAAAAAGGGGGAGGAAATTCTGCAACCCATGAAGCAATGAAATAACGCATCTCCCAAATTCGGTATCCATCAGGCGGAGAGAAAATTAGTTTAAAGGAGACGGAATAAGAGCAAATGTGATAGGAAAGAATAGGACGTTCGTCTTGAAAAAAGAAATAAAAGAATAGAATTGTCTGCATATGCCTGAGACTGTTAGAAAGAGAAATATGGGGGGAAATATGTGATGATAAATATGGATCGTCGATGAGAAGTGTTTGGTTGGGTATTTGGGTGCAGACCCTAAGGACTAACAATGGTGCCGAGGCGAAGAAAACGTTCGCACATTTCAGAATTCTATCTTGAGATTTATTCATCTGTTCAGAGGGCGAAAACATCACGAGAGAAACCGATTCTGTATCACTACCTTTTGCCTAAACTTCGCATCCTTCTCTCACTTTCTCTCTAAAAAGAGAAACAGAAAAATAAATTGAGAGTAGAAAAGACTGACTTGCAAATTCAGAATTCTGCATATGTCTAGAAATACGTATTCTTAATGTGAATTTACATTCAACTGCTGCAACTGCAGTGCAAGTAGTCTGACAGTTTTAAAACCACTTTTTTAAATATATTATAATATAAACGGGAAATGGCGTCAGCACATGCAGTTAATGACAGCATTCAAAATACCGCGGCATCTGCCGGGGCCATTAACCTACACTGGCAAGGGGAAAAAAAAGAAATTACATTCCCCATGACAAAAATTTTCGACGAAAGTTAATCTCCATCGTAATTTTTATCTATTTATACCAAATATACTACATGGCATAATATTTCGACCAAACGGAATGTGCTCCTCCAAAAGGACATACACAGAACGAATACTTATCGTCATCTAATACGAAAATAATTTATCTAATTTCATAGAAACATTTCGTTAAATAAAAGAAATTGGTCAAACGTTAAATTGACTATGCCTGGAAAATTAAGTGGAAATATTGGGCTCCGCCGCTGAGTGATAAAGATTTCCTTTCCCCTTTCGCAGGCGAATTTACGAGTTCGTCTGCGTATCTCGGACCGAATGTTATTCCAGTCGTGAAACAGCATCGTTGGGGAACACACTCCAAGGGGACCAGTGATTCCCCTTCTGATTCGAGCGCATCTTTGCAGCTCCAGAAATCCTAATTTAAGGTCCTATGTATATATATATATATATATATATATATATATATATATATATATATATATATATATATATATATATATATATGACTTTAAATGCGTTTATAAAAGCATCTCTTACGACATACCTGATTCACGGCAGTCTAATCCTGCGTGCTAAATTTCAGAGAAGTTTACCCATGAATCCTCTGAATTCTTATGCATTGATTTCTCGTTTTCTAAAGCACTTCATATTTACGATTATTAGTTAGCGAGAAGTTAACAGCTATTTGGCCGCAGCAAACAAAAAATATATCTATATCATCTCACGCCAAAATCGGTACTACGTTGAAATTCTGAAAGAACGTAAATGTCAAAAGTCGATAAGAAATACCGACTCAGTAAAGAGAAGGCGCTGTCCTCCACTGTTCAAGGTCTAAGTTTATGACATGCAAGAACGCACTGCGCCGTATTTGTTGTGAAAGACTGAACCAGTGACGTAACTCAATAGAAGATAAAAATAACTTGAAATCTTGAATAATCAAATTATTTTAAATACTGTACGACTCCAGAGCAGAGGCTCCATTACAACTGGCTATTGGGATGAGTTAGAGAAGGCTCCGCTGTTTGCCATCATTTCAGTGTCGGTCAAGTTTCATTCTTCTAGCCCGAGTAGCTGTCTTTCTTTTCACCTTCACCCACAGGTAGACTGCTGACATTCACTGCGCAAACAAAAAGTCTCCTCTCCTCACATACATAACACCTGATAACATTTAACACACGACTCGTTTGTTCTTGGTGACCCTCGACTCCCTCCGGGAAGTTCTACGTGCTGGCCCAACCATCACGGCAAAATCTCGTCGTAGGTAGATACATTCTAGTAAATATGAGGAAAATCCTCGCCCAAATATTATTAAGTTCACCAGACATTTTCTTACGGCACCAACAGCCTTCCCACACGCAACTAAGTGACAGTAAGTCCTTAGGATAAAGTCTTCATCATCTCCCACGTCTTCTGCAGCTCGAGGCATCTTCGTACCCTAATTAAATCATCACTTTTCACGCAGTTAAGAATTTCTCCCAGCTGGGTACAACAATTTCTTTACGAAGTTGCACTGGCCAGCCCTTCATGGAAGTTCAAAAACTTGTATTTTTCGTAACTTCAAATTTATTCCATCCTAAGCTACCGAGAATCACAAATATGGCCTATACAATTTGCATAACAGATGATATTTTCACGAATGTATCACCATGAATTTCACGTATTATTTTAAATTTTACAAGACAGCCAAGAACTAGGAGGAGGCACTATTGCATCGGCTTATTGGAACAGGGGGGCACTTAGATATATGAGCGAAAGCCCTTCTAGTTATGAAAAAAAATAAATAAATAAGGATTTTGCAGTAATCTACAAGAAACATCTAAACCTTTTAAATGAGTGGATGTACAGAAACTATGATGTACTAATTTTCGCACCTGTTTGAATATCCAGCTGATGTCTCTCCCGTCGTCAGGAAAGAGCTATAAAAAAAAAAAAAATACCTTCCGCTCAATACCCCCACAACCACAATTATTAGTGTGTAACTGTTAACCACGAAACTGTACACACACACACACACACATATATATATATATATATATATATATATATATATATATATATATATATATATATATTTTTTTTTTCATACTATTTAACATTTCCCGCGATAGCGAGGTAGCGTTAAGAACAGAGGACTGGGCCTTTGAGGGAATATCCTCACCTGGCCCCCTTCTCTGTTCCTTCTCTTGGAAGATTAAAAAAAAGAAAAAAAAAAACGAGAGGGGAGGATTTCCAGCCCCCCGCTCCCTTCCCTTTTAGTCGCCTTCTACGACACACAGGGAATACGTGGGAAGTAAATGTGAATAAGAGCAAGGTTATTAGGTACAGTAGGGTTGAGGGTCAAGTCAATTGGGAGGTAAGTTTGAATGGAGAAAAACTGGAGGAAGTAAAGTGTTTTAGATATCTGGGAGTGGATCTGGCAGCGGATGGAACCATGGAAGCGGAAGTGGATCATAGGGTGGGGGAGGGGGCGAAAATCCTGGGAGCCTTGAAGAATGTGTGGAAGTTGAGAACATTATCTCAGAAAGCAAAAATGGGTATGTTTGAAGGAATAGTGGTTCCAACAATGTTGTATGGTTGCGAGGCGTGGTCTATGGATAGAGTTGTGCGCAGGAGGATGGATGTGCTGGAAATGAGACGTTAGAGGAAAATGTGTGGTGTGAGGTGGTTTGATTGAGAAAGTAACGTAAGGGTAAGAGAGATGTGTGGAAATAAAAAGAGCGTGGTTGAGAGAGCAGAAGAGGGTGTTTTGAAATGGTTTGGGCACATGGAGAGAATGAGTGAGGAAAGATTGACCAAGAGGATATATGTGTCGGAGGTGGAAGGAACGAGGAGAAGTGGGAGACCAAATTGGAGGTGGAAAGATGGAGTGAAAAAGATTTTGTGTGATCGGGGCCTGAACATGCAGGAGGGTGAAAGGAGGGCAAGGAATAGAGTGAATTGGATTGATGTGGTATACCGAGGTTGACGTGCTGTCAGTGGATTGAATCAGGGCATGTGAAGCGTCTGGGGTAAACCATGGAAAGCTGTGTAGTTATGTATATTTGCGTGTGTGGACGTATGTATATACATGTGTATGGGGGTGGGTTGGGCCATTTCTTTCGTCTGTTTCCTTGCGCTACCTCGCAAACGCGGGAGACCGGCAAAAAAAAAATATATATATATATATATATATATATATATATATATATATATATATATATATATATATATTTATATATATATATATATATATATAAAAACTTACAGAGAACTTAGAAAGAACCAGGACCTGATGGAATTCAAGCTACTTATAAAAAAAAGGCAAAAGACGACAAAACCAAAACTGATAATGATGAGACTAAGCATAGAACAAAGTGGTACATCAAATATACTTAAACTGGCATATGCAGCACTTATACAAAGGGGAAGATCTATGATAATATGAAAGAGGTACACACAAGTCAGCCTAGACATAACATGTAATTATAGTTTATCACTGATAATAAACTGGGACACTCAGTCAACAACAATTAAATGTACGAATATGGCCAACAAGGATCTGTACCAGGTAAAAGTACAGACACAACTTCTACTTCACTACAACATATACTGTATGAAACTACGGTATTAGTGGGTAAGAATGTGGACACTTTTCTCAACTTTGCTAAGGCACTTGACAAACTACAAGCCTTTCTTACAAATAGTAATGAAACACAATATCAAAAGAAAGCCTGGTAAATGAATCATAGGTATTACACCTACTTGCTTATCTTACCTTACCCATGTAGTATCAGGAACAAATGAACAACTGTGGCCTCATTTGCAAACATAAACTTTCTAGTTTTCCTGTGTAATATACAGAAACTAGTGTGTATTACCCACATCCACGCTCTAAAGACTATTTCATGGCGTGTCTTGACTGCTTCCCATCCCTTGTTCAGCCCACTAAACAGCACATACCCCCAATGTCACATCCATGCAATACGTTCAATCCCATGCAAACTTGCACATTACTCACAAAGATTTTGTTCAGTGCCACACTTCTTACACTCATTCCTTAAATGATCAACCCAACCTTACCCTACCTTCCTGCCCCAAGAGTCCCTTCAATTTTCTATGGGGCTCCCTATGCTAAGGGTGCCAGACACAACTGCCAAGACCACAGGTCAAGGAGTGTTGTTATGTTGTGTATAAGTATGTGTGATATGAGTGAAGGACAGTTGAGGAAGTGTCCTGTCTTCAATATGTAAGCTGCATCTTGGGAATAAGGGATCTTGTGATGTGTTGAATCTATACTTGTATTTGTATGATCTTGTCCTCATGCATTTCATATCCAAAACATTCCTCCCCCTCTTGATATATGGTTAAAAAACTCCAGATAAACTCAGAATTAGTTAACTGTGTGATGTAGCTGTCGGAAATGAGAAACTATCAATTTTAAAGAAAAGTGTGCAGTAAGTACTAAAAGCTTGACCGGCCTATTGGCAAAATCTACTTATATGTACCTATAAGCAGGTGCATTTCCTCTTGCTGTTTCACTGACCTGGGAAGGCAGTGTGGAACTGTGTTCTTGAAGGGGAGGGGAAGAATCTTGTGTTGCTATTTCTGAACGAATTCTATAATTCCTTTCCCAGAATATTAATCACATGAAAACACTTTAAGTGTAGGAAAACAATATCATATCTTTTTTCCTGAGAGTTTTTGATGGTTTCTGCTTACTCAAACACTAAGAAGCATCATCTGAAAAGTACTGGGTGGATGGAGATGGTAATCACCATACAGTGACTGCCTACATCTTTCTTTGCCTGATTTTAAGGTACTCTGGGACAATACCTCTGGTCAGAGATGTTGTATGCAGTATATAGAGAAATGAATACAAAAACTGTCAGCAATCTGATTTTGAGTAGAATATTTAAGATGGTGCAATCTATGCTGCTGCATTCTATAAAAATAGAAACCTGCATTTAGACTTGTTTGCACTCTGCAAACAACTGAAAAATTCAGAAAGAATGGAATCGAAAAAGTTTTTGAAGTCTGATAAGCCTTTGTTGGCATCTGCCCTTGTCTTTAGATGACCCATCCTCCCTTGACCTGAATGGAGGTAGGAAAAAATGAAGATATACAGTAACATGAAGACTGTCTAAGAGAGAAAAAGGGAGCAATGAAGGAAGTGATCTATGGTATGAATGGATGCAAATGAGTACTGAAGTAAAACAATATGAGGGAACAAGCATTAGTGATATAGATAGATATCTACAGTAAGGCTACTACAAACAGATGCGATGGAAGGCTAACGGCAAAGTGGAGGGATAAACTGATGGAGCATGTGGGCAAGAGATGTGATTCAACTTAAGAATATGCCAAGATGTGTAAAGCTACTGGTATATGAGGGAGTTTCGGCAACAGTACCCTAATGAGTATCAGGAAGGGGAATATAGAATGCTCACAAACTGAATGATGACAAATTATATCATACACAATTTTATTTGCTTCATTTTTAAATGTAACTGTAAACTATCAGTAATACTACTGTTTGTTTGTTCCTAATGCTACATTACCAAAGCAGGAAAAGCAACTTGGTTTGAATGAAAAGTTTTAAAACATTACTGTTTCCAATGAAAAGTTATCTACAAGGAATCATACCTCACCACCTTAAAACAAATCAGTGTGAAAGGTATAGGCAAGTGATTCATTGCTTGAAATAGATGATGAAGCCAGGATCTCTCATCAGTTACTTTTATTAGTTATCCGAAGTGTAACAAATGAGATGATATGCTGAATAATCAGAAAATTTGCAAATTCTCAAATCTTGGTAGTTTTGGAATGGTTTGGAATACTATTTGAGAAATACACAGTGAATTTATTATAAAATTTATTAGTTTCCTCATTCATTGCAACTAGCTGCTAAAAATAAGATTAAAACATTTCTCAAAAATAATTTCCTTGCCCCCAAAATTTCTGATTTTCATCTTTGTGCCAACATATCATCCAACCCTTTAACTCATCTTGCTAAATCTGGATAGCCCCTTTACTACAATGGTGCAGTCATCTACAATGTTATTGGTCAATACTGAAGAGAAATATTTTGTCTAATATACAGATAATGCTCACCTGTCATTTCACTTGAAAATTACAGCACACACACTGCAATCTAAGGACAGGAATTTTCTCTCCCAACTCACAGACCCTGGAATTGATAACAGAGACCAGGTAAAACTGGCAATGTACTATATTGTCTGAGCCACTTTGTTTAGCATATAATTAATTCCCAAACAAAGCAAATCCTTCTCATGTAGGAGGATGCAATAGGAACTATGCTAAACAACTTTTAACTTTTAGCTATGTGTGTGGTTTTCCTGTTTAAATAACTCAAGTATCCTAATAAACACTATACAAAAATTTCAAGGTTGATATAAATCAATATTTGTATGTGATTGACTGCCACATTCCATGGTAGCTGGAATGGATTGCACTAATATTCATTCTATTTCTTGTATACACTCAAGAACTTGACATAAATAGTTTTCTCTCATCTAACCCAAACCAACTGCCATGTCCAAATTCTATCATAAAAGTGTAAGGACATGTAAACTACTCATCACTTTTCTTTGAAGTTGTGTAGTAAGATATGACATAAATCTCTCAGGTTATAATTATATAATAAAGCATCACAGTGTAAAAATTGGAATAAAAATATAAGCCCAGACCATCTATAAAAATATTACACATTAAATTCATAAAAATTCACATAACATTCAGATCCTAGTTCTTTGCACATTATCTGCCATAAATTTGCATCTATCTACATATTTACTGAAGTATTAATTACAGTACCTAACTACACCTGATTAAAGTAGTGTGTCTGGTTGCTCAGTGGAACTCTGCCACGAACCATAAAACTCCAAAAGTTCTTGATTTTTTCTTTTCGAGTTGGTTTTGTCAGGGGATTTCCTAATTTCAGGCGACATAATGTTGTCTGTTGAGATCCAATGACTTGAAACTGATCCCTAAAACAGAAATGAACAGATATGTACTTGTATCTGGTTATATAATACATATACATAAACTTAAGGAAGCTCTTTCACACCTAATCTAGACATGCTTTGAAAAATCTATAAAATACAGAATACCTCATTAAACTTAAAGATCTACCTCTATTGCCAAGATCCATTCCTAATTCAGTGGTGTGGACTAGGTACACACAACTTCCCCAATAACACTCACACCAACCCCCAGCCACCTAATAAACTTGTGTCCATTGTGTGAAAATAAAACATGAGAGACACTTAAGTCTAAAGGTGCTCCTTACTCTTTCATTTTACACAGAAAGATTAATTCATCAACAGACTCCAAGATATCCACTCATACCACTTTCATATGCAAAACCCTAATAATTGGGAGTGAAAATTCCTGTTTTTAGATTGCAGTGTGTGTGTGCTATAAGTATCAGTATATCATTGTCTTTTCTACATTTCTCTAAGTAAAGCATGTTTTGCAGGCTACATTTTCCAAACAAGTAATGTACAAATTCACTCAGATGCCAACAGGGTTACAGGGTAAGCTTACATCTTCCAGTGTGTGATTGGACTGACCAGATTCAATTACAGCCTATCCAGTAATGCTTCTGTCAACCCCACTCTAACTTGATTCCTATGATTCTAAATTCTTTCAATAGGAATACCAGTGACATTCTTGCAGTCAAATTCAACACATATACAGCAACATTCTCAACTTCTTTTACTTTTGCAACTATTCAATCTATCCATTGTATGTAGCCTTCCTCTCTGAATATGCCTTTGATGCATTTTTCTATAACACAGACCCAGTTGCATACAGAAGACCCCAATAATGGAAAACTCTGAGTAACAGAAAGAAGGAAAAGCAATATAAAAAGAAAATCTCATGAGGTTTTCACGAGGGTCATAGCCGCCATAAAAGACATATGCCACAGTTACAAAACCTAATAGCTCTGAGAAAGGTACAGATATCACAAAAGCCCACACTCAAGTTGCCAATGGCCACACAGTTGAATAAGATGCAGAGGGTCGTTGAACCTAAAGTAGTATCAACAGAAGACAAAGGGAATGAACAAAAAGGCAGAGATAAAGAGAATCAAGCTGGAAGAATTGAAAATGCTGATAAGTCAACATCAGTAATGTAATCAGTATTTTCTAGTCAAACTTTAACTTGAATTTAAAATAACCTGATGTCTAAATGGCTATATGAAAAACAATGTGTTTCTTAGGTACAGTCAAAGAGAATATCAGCTACTTACTTCAACAGATGGAGAGCCCATATCAAGGAACCTCCGTTGCACACAATCATAAGGAAGGCCCACATGTTTTCATCCAATGTATACCAAAGATGTGTGAATAAGTGGTCAACCCATTCTCCTTGAGTAACCTGTGGTGCTGTGGCTCTGTAGGCTGCATGTAAAAATCCAGTCATAAGCAGTATGTTTGAAATAATAAATACAACAAAATGCCAGTGATTATTTGCTGCCACACATGTATTGAGGAAGAGGCAGTGGTGGTCAGTCTGATGGTGGCAGGTTACACATAATCGACAGTGATGCGAGAGTGGAGGTGGAGCTAACTGACACTCAGAACAATATCCTCGTACCAAACCCTCACCCACACCTCGTAATACTTCCCGAAGGGGGCCCTCTGCTCTGACAACCCCAGGATCACCTGGAAACAAATTTACAAAAATAGTACTATCTTTAGACATTAATACAAGGATATTCTATCACAAAACCAAAATGATCAATAACAACAGAACTGATATATATATAAAACTACCATTCTAGATTAGAAATACATTCTTTTGGCTAGCAACAATATCAAACATTATGCTAAATAATAACTGATGAGGTGACATTAAATGTTAAATACTACAGGAATAAAGTTACTTATCATTGCTAACATCAGTTTCATCTTTTTAATGCCGAAACAGAATTGTATAAAACTGTTTTAGTACTAAAATCAAAATGATAAAACATCAATAGTAAACAAATATGAGGGGATTGAGCTGTTACCATGCGATATGAGTCAAAGTCAAGAGGGATTAGAAGTTGCAAGCAAGTTTCTTTTTTCTTCGGAGAAAAGAAAAGTAAGTTTAAAAGTGGAAGAGTAGCTACTGCACTGGGAGCAAAGTCACAAAAGGAAGAACTGGAGATGAGCTGAGAGCTTTCAAGACAGTAATTAGAAATACTTGCACAATGCACGCACTGGATGCCTGTGATGAAAATTTTTTCATACTTGTGTTTTCCATTTTAGCAAAGGAAGCACCATGAACAGATGAAACTACAGACTAATTTACTCACATCCAAACTACATCTGCCATGTGCAATGCTACACAACAATAGCCTACCATCCACAGCCAAGCCCTATGCACCAATCAAATAGTCTCTCCTTACCATTTCAAATCCCCTGCTTAGCCCACTGACAGCAAGCTTCCCCCCCATATACCCCATTATTTCAAACTGGTCTAATCTATGCATGCCTCTGAATGTTTAGATATAAGTGCCTAAAAGCCTCTTTCATTCCACCCTTCCACTCCATCTTTCCATGATGAGATAATTGTCCCAATTTTGCTGCACAGAGAAGAAACATTAATCATTCTTGGTCAAGAAAAGCAAAGTATAAGAGCAACCAAAATGGATAACTTAGTCTAACTAGGGTTGCATAAAACATATCAAATGAAGATATGGGAAGGACATGTATGATGAAAATTATCAGAAAGAGGCAAGTATGAAAACTCATCAAATGGTATGGCCTTGCACAATACATAAAGATGATAACGTTAGTTTGCTATACTGGAGCTGTGATAAGAACATCAATAACTGTCACACGATTCATCACAATTTTCATTCAAAATTTCATCCCTAAAAAGTGACGAATGCTCAACAAAACTGGCACTGCCATTCAAAATATTTGTGATTACAAGGATTTCAAACTCATAGAAAAGTATGTGTAGGCATTTACCAAACAAAAATACAAAAGCCATACCTGAGACTAGCTTACAGAAGATAATAATATGTAAAAATGCCACACTCCACATGAAAAGTGTGATAATCACAGGTTCATGTCGATGAGCTCCAATCCCAAAAATGTAGCAAGCCAGTGTAGTAATGAGCCCTCCCCCATATGCTCCTAAGTATATGGGATTAGGCCACCTGGAAAGTTTCATAAAACATAAAGGTGATGCTGGCATATTATCAATATAAACATAAATCATCATTCATATTAAGAAAGCTTTTGGCAAAGGATAGGCTTCTTGTTCTATTGTCCTAAGATGAAAGCCAACATACCACTTACCTGTGATATGTCCAAACGACCATATTAAGCATAAGTCATGCTAAAACAGTACTAGAAAAGCTTTATTATCTGGCATCTGTTAGACCTTAGCAGTACTGGCTAAATGAATAGCCACTTACTAATTCTACATTACTGGCAATATTTGTAAGCACTACAGTATATTTCTGGAATAACTGTATATATCAAATGACAGTTATGAATTGTAATGTTGTGCAGTATCAATACATGTAATGATAAACACTGCAAATGTGAATATCAATGTTGCCGCATCTTCTGAGAACTGACTACTATTGTGCCCCTACAATTAGCTAAACCAAACAATACTCAGTAATCCACTGCATCCATAATTACTACACAGCCAGTGACAACTGAAGGGTAGACCACTGTGATACTGATTCCTTTTCCTACACAGCTAAGTTTTGGAATTTTCTACTTTTTCATGTCTTTCCACTTCCAAAACCTTTGATTATCTATCCCATTCTCACCATATTTCACTACCTCAAGTAATTTCTCACATTCGTTGAAATTTTCCTGTAACTATTCAAACTAAAAAATAAAATGCATTTTAAGACAGCTATTCAATAAACAGTCATGCTGCACCTCAGTATAATGAAAACCTCAGTCGATGACTGAGTTTCAACACTGTTGGCCTGACAACAGAATCAGCAGCAAATATATGTATACTCCATGCAAAAACAAAGATCCAGTAACCAGAGTCTAGAAAGAAAAGAGAATACTATAAAAATCACTTACTGGCTGCAAATATCATTGATTCTGTGTTTAATTTAAAGCCACTGATTCTGTGTTTAAATCAAAGGCATAAATTCTAAGCCATCATGATGCATAAGCATACTTCATAGTACTATTTAACATGAAATGATCATCACTGGTAACACAATGTGACTATCATCATGTCTAACAGCACATCACAGGTAAGGTCTAGAAATATATCCAGAACAGCAAGAGGCACAAAACTACTTGTTTAACTTACGTGAACAACAGTGTGATTTAACGAAACAGCAGTCAACCAGATTAATGTTAAACCCTCTCAAACCTTCCTCCTTAAATAATTCAACTGAAAATAATGATCCAGGTAAAATATGAATTTCAGAAGGAAAATATTACAGAAGCAGTCCAAGAACTAGCAGCAGTATATGATTCCAACATAGATCCCATTCACACTTTTACCCTAAAACCACAGTTGATGGAATGGAGAATCATGTAACATGCTTATGCTCTCCCTTATGTAAAAATAAAAGAACAATTACAAACAAGCCAATTTTCCAACTAAATTCAACAAGCTAACATGCCTAATCCTGGCATTTCAACAGTCTATTTCTACTTTGAAGTCACATCCACACATGGTATCAGCCCCTTTTTACTTTAGTAATGATTAAAGAGTTGTACAGTATCACCTGACAAAAACAGTCAAAAAGAATCAGTCACAAAAATTCTTATCTTTAGTTAATGCCACACAAGCACCTGAAGTTCCTATTGACACATACCGTTACCTAGTGTGTGAACACCTCCTTTCTCTTATTTTTTTCTACCACATTTTCTAACAATGCAGGTAAGTAGACAGTGCTGTATTTCAAATATAGAAACAGCAAATGTGTATATCTCTTGTAGCTAAGTTCTTACAGTTTCTGAAAGTACTGAGACAGCTTATATTTATAAGACTACCATTATTAGCTAACACAGGCCTGAACGAAACCACAAATTGCCTCCAACAAAGTATAGCATATGTGTAATTGCCATTTGGCTGCTGCACAGTGATCAGTACATAGTCAGATTCTCAGTTTACATTTTGGCATGACCAATGTCCAGTATAGTCTCCTTAACATATTACAAGTGTGCAGTTTGTCAGCTCACATATGTCCCAAGGAAAACATAAGTGAATGAAGTGATTAACACAGTACAGCAAATGGTGCAGTTATGTAATGAGGATGCACAGAGAAAAGAATAAATGAATACAGTAGCTTATCATAAGATGGTAGGCTGTACATAAAGAAAAAAAGCAAAAAATTTAAATGAAAGGACAAAGGAAATGCATTGCTGAGATATGCTAGCATGACCAAATTTACATACCTGTACATCTTATGATGCTCTACGACTGCCTCAACCACAAAGAGTATAAACATGAATGTCTCACAAAATTAGGGCAATGGTAATAAGGAAAAAAAATAAATACTTTTTCCATTATGTACTGGATGTATCAAACCAATCTCCAATTTCAAGAATTAAGAACTTTCAAACACCTATTACATCTCTTTGCAAAAGTACTTTATGGTGTATTTTCTTCCTATCTTTTTTCACAAATTTTTTTGGGTAATATCTCCATGTGGCCAAACTTCCTCAACACTTATTAGTTTATCAACCACACTCAACTTACTCCTAGCATGCATCTTTATCACTGTTACTCTAAGTTTCAGAAGATCAAGCATTGTAAGAGAAAATCATTTCATCATTGTTCATAAATAATATAACCCAATTTTACTGGAGTCTGAACACGCCCTTTATATGATGATTATACACAGGTGGGCAAAAAATATGAAAACTAAGGCACCTTACATCATATACAATACACACATCCATATAAAGTCTTAAGGGCCAATTCACTTGCAGTAGAACATTATATAAAGTCTTAAGGGCCAATTCACTTGCAACAGAACACCTGAGAATGAGCTTAAAATCGACAAGAGCTCATGACAGGCCTGACATTGTATGTCTTTACACATACACACTCATCTTACATCAAAAAGGTGGGCTACATCAATAGTAACTGGAGGAAAGGGATTGTGGTATTAATTTCAAATGGCAAGAATCATATCAAACTCTCTCACTGTATAAGAACTACAGTCCAAATCAGCTTCCAGATGAACCTGGGGACTACCATTCAGATGAATTCTTGGTATGCTAACCTGACTGGATGTTTTATACGGTGCTGTTGTCGAGCCATGACTGCAAAAGCCACAAGGAACACAGGCACTCCTATCATCCACTGGTGATGTGGCATGGCAAGTACTGAGAGCAACTGCAATTCATCAAAATAAATCTTTATCATCATACACATCAATAATGACCTTAAATATATAGGATTGAAATAATAATAGAGTGTGGACAAACTTTTCCAATATCAATCACCTTAATGTGGACAAACCGTTCAAACAGCCTATTGGTCATGTTCATTGACGAGGAATAAAAGATATGTTTAAGCTGTATTCACTCACATATAATAAGCCTAAATCCATGATCATAAGCCTTTCTGTATGTGTTGTAAGCCAAAATATCATGGGAATTATCTACAGTGCACATGCAAGTTTGGTTATTTTACCTTGTTAAAGACCCTGTACTTAGTTAACCCTCATCCCTTGGGATGTGATAACTCTCTTAATAGTGAAAAAACAGGAGAGAGGACATTTATTCTAGCTTTACCATCCATTTCCCTTCCTACTTTAAATGGAAATACCTGTGCAAAATACTCTCTTAGGACCTCAACACAAATCTTGCTATATTTGAGATTATTAAACTTCTAACAATCATTTAATTCTCAAACTTCTGCGTAACAATCATAACTACAATAAATAACTACTTGTTAGATCCAGTACTATCCATAGGTAATGCTGAGCTTTAAGTCAGCAAATGCCTTCTCACACATGAGGACAAAACCTAAGGAAGAAGGAATCTTGTACAAAAATTAGTTTTTAAAAGGCTGAAGCAGAGTGTAAAACTGAAATTTCATCAAACACATCAGCTTCCTCTAAGGGAGGTGTTCATCCACTTTAAGTCGTTTGCAAATACATAATCCATGAGTCCATTTCTTTGTAAAATACTCAAACTCTGTCCTGTTCTTTGGTAAGATGTCTACCTCAGCATCACTATTGCTACTTTACATTATATATTCTCTCACACAAGACTGAAACTAGTACTGTACTAGTGTTCCCAAATAAGAAAGTAACTCTTTGACTATACATAAAGGCTAAGTTATGCTCACACCAAGAGCATGAACTTTTTCCACTTTCTTTGAAGACAAACATACAACCAGTCCTTCAAACCCCACAATTATTCTGAGAGGGGAGGGATTTTGATCTATGCCACAAGCATGTGTTATGGAAATTGGCTTCTTCATTGCTCACAGATGGCTTTACTAAAAAAAACTGCAAAACATTCACCAGCTACAAAACAAAGGGCATAACCTTTCAGGAGGAGCCATTCTGGGTTCATCACAATACTGTTTTAACTCGAAAACCTCAGGTAGACAGGGTTTCTCATCTATTTAATTTTATCACCATTTCTTAAATGAAAATAATCCATCTATCAATCCTTTTGCTCTTCAGTTGTTGGAAAGTTAATTCTTATACTTTCAAACACTGCAGGATAGTCTTTGTAAAGTCCACAGATTATCTTAATGGTCAAGGGTATTTTCGTATTGGCTTCAGATTACAGGATAGATTCCCATTCATATCTTACACTAAATGATTAATATAGTGCATTAAATGCCTTAAGTGAGATCTCTGTTATGATGTGTAAATCACAATACCATGTTTTCCAATAGATACAGGAAAATTAGAGACCTTTTCATTTAAATCTTTGATGTTTCAGACAGATGTAGTCATTATTTTGTACCTTCTTTTAAGGATTACTTGGTAGCAAACATTTTATACACTGCACAGAATTGGTGCTTGTAGTAATGTCAGGATGAGTGATGTCAAAAGAAAAGACAGAAAAGTGCCACTTGTATCTGTCTGGGAATGTGGTTTCAGATGGATGTATTTCTGGAAAGGTGGTGTTTAAGATTGGGAGAGAAGTCATTTAGTGCTTGATGAGTCATTTCAGTTTGTATGTGCTTTGTCAGTGAACTCTATATCTAGAGCAAATTTTACATATAAAGAGGGAACCACTAATAACTCCAACATTGAAAATAGTAACTGTACATACTGAAGTAACTACTTACAACCCCAACATAAAATATTGTAACTGGAGTTAATAACTGAATAAGCCATGGCCAACGAGGTGATTCCACTGCTCCACTTCGCTGGTACTGTCGTGTCCACTTGTCAAGCCACTTACGGCAATCTGGAGAGCTTGAGGGAAATATGTGAAAATCTATGAAAAACTTGACAATGAACATTATCAGTAATTAACAAAGAAGAAATATAATGATATGTTTTTTTCCTGTACTACATTTCATTTACTTTAAGACAAGAGCTATGGGTACAATCTCACTTGAAAATGTCACTAGTCACAAAATCATACCATCTCCATATGTTTTAATTTCAAAGATCTAATAGCAACACTCCAAACATTTGCAAATACTGTTGCACTGATACATTATATACATTAATAGAACCTAAAATGGGTAACTGAACATGGAACTAACATGGAGGAAGATGCATGAGCAACTTGGGAAGGTGTAAGGCCAGCAGAATTAACAGTGGTGAGGAGCTGCTCTGCACCAGGGTAGATTATCGCCCAACACACACCTGACACTCCTCCTGTGACTGCTGAGTGTAGTACCGTGTTGCCCTCACTGTCTACTTTGGTACGATTTACTCTGCACATTAAAGCAAAATATTAGTTAAAAAAAAGTCGTGCACTATAAAAAAGGGATTAAATCAATGATTTACTTGGCAAGTTTTGCAAAGGTGTAATAAATTTTTACCCTATTCTAGTTGCATCAAAAACAAGATTACCCATGATACTGGAATCGAAAAGGAATATCACCATGTTTTTTTGCAACAAAATTCAGATCCAAGTATGTCCGTAACAATTAACTTCTCTTAAGGTTCTGTAATGAAAATGCAGGCTTTAGAGTATCATGCATGATAGCTAAAGAAAGAACGTAAGCAAATGAGGCCTTTTCTTCATCTGTCCCTGGGGCTGTCTCACCGAAGTTGGAAGTGTGAACAAGTAGGAAAGAAAATATCATACTATCTATACATAAGTTTCCCACATCAGCGAAGCAGCGCCAGGAAACAGATAAAGAATGGTCCATCCACTCATATACACACATATGTACATAAACGCCCACATACACACATATACATATCAACATATACACCTACTCAGACACTACATACATACACAAGTACATATTCATACTTGCCTGCCTTCATCCATTCCCACTGCTACCCTGCCCCACAGGAAAACAGCATTGCTATCCCCTGCTTCAGCAAGGCAGTGCCAGGAATACAGACAAAAAGGCCACATTCGTTCACACTCAGTCTCTAGCTGTCATGGGTAATGCACCAAAACCACAGCTCCCTATCCACATCCAGGCCCCACAGACCTTTCCATGATTTACCCCAGATGCTTCGCATGCCCTGGTTCAGTCCATTGACAGCACATCAACCCCAGTGTACCATATTGTTCCAATTCACTCCATTCCTTGCACACCTCTCACCCTCCTGTATATTCAGGCTCAAAATCTTTTTCACTCCATCCTTCCACCTCCAATTTGATCTCCCGCTTCTCCTTGTTCCTTCAACCTCTGACACATATATCCTCTTTGTCAATGTTTCCTCACTCATTCTTTCCATATGTCCAAACCATTTTAACACCCTCTTCTGCTCTCCCAATCAAACTCTTTTTATTACTGCACATCTCTCTTAACCTTTCATTACTTAATCTCACATTACATATTGTCCTCAAACATTTCATTTCGAACATATCCACCCTCCTCCTTACAATCCTATCTATAGCCCATGCCTTGCAACCACATAATACTGTTGGAACTACTATTCCTTCAAGCATATCTATTTTTTGCTATCCAAAATAAAATTATCTCTCTCCACACATTCTATCAATTCATATACAATCAATATGAAAATCTCCAAACACTTCTAAAATTTTTTTCATTCCTAAGTAATAAAAACATGCTACACCAGTAAGATAAAAATACCACAACAAACTAACTTTTTATTTTGCACAAGATACTGTACAAGACCAAGGTGTCCACAGGCAGCAGCAACATGGAGAGGGGTGCAACCACGATTATCCTCTGCCTCTAAATTGACCTCACAAACCTCTGCCAAATATTGCACAAGTAACCTAAGGATAAAAGAAGACTTTACTACTCATCACTCAGTTTTACTCTTTCTGTGGGAGTGGTTGCTCCCAAAATTTGCACAAGATCCATGTCTGGCAATAAATCTACCAAATTTCCCTCAAAACTGGTTTTAATCATGAGACGTTTTTCTTTGTTACAACAACAGGAAAGTACTGACTGGGGAACACTATTTGCAAAATCAGTGAATCACGCAATTTGACCACCATTTAAACAAAAGATCCAAAGTGGATGTTCACCAGCAGGTCACTTTTTCCTTACGGTCAGATGACTAGACTGGTGCTATGAACTCTAACATGAGTGTACCATGTTACATGAATACTTCTAAGAACATTTCCAAGAGTTGTGATGTTCTGAGGATAAGCTTGGTAGCATATCAATCAGTAAGTCTCCTCTACATGCTGATCCCACCACTTTGTTCCCTACATAACGATATAACTAGGTCTCCTTTCACTTTGTTCCACTGTCATCATCTTACATTTAATTGGGTAAAAGGAGATGACTGTGGACACAAAATGAGCCTGTGTGGGTGTGCAGGTATGCATCTGTGCATTCTGGCACTTAAGATTTCTCTCACTGAAAGGAATATATGCATATTCAACTTGTGCCTTCTCAAATTATCTTGCATCACATTTACTGAGTCTGCCCATATTCTCAATTTTCAATATAAGTTTTATGTCTAACTGACCTCCAACCTGGTTTATAAAATTTCAGCTATCACAAATCCATTTTACTACTAACTTGTAACATTACTAAAACTATTGACATTCTAAAAATGAAAATGTATACAGCTTTAAATATTGACTTTTATATACCTATCTGCAGTCTCTACCTTAGCGAGGTGGCACCAAGAACAAGAGACTAAGCCTTGAAGGAAAAATCCTCTCTTGACTCCTTCCACTGTTCTTACTTTGGATATTAATAAGAGAAGGGGAGATTTCCAGCCTCTTTTCTATTAGTAGGTATTCATCTACTAAATGAACAATTTACATCTATTTGTCATCCCCTTTCCCATCTTAAATGTCATCCACCTATATCTGATATATGCCTATGTAATCTAAACATCACTACATTCCTTCTTCCATTATGCACATGAAGATCTTTCTTTACACCTAAATATCAACATCATAATTCTAGTCAAGGTCCCCAGTTTTCCTAGTTGGTGTACATCAGATGAACTTAATAAATAAACTTACAGCGATCCAGCAACTGCAGCACAGTGTATGGCTACTCTCCCAACACCATCAACAACCATAGGATCTCCTCCATGCTTAAGCAATGTCACAACCACATTAAGTAGTCCTCTGCAACAGGCTACATGTACAGCTGTCTCACCTGCAGTGAAAATAAAACTTGGAATATAAATCTAATTCAAGTATGTATATTCTATGCAATGTAAAAAGTTAGTTAACATTAGAAAGAACACCATCTCCAGATTTCCACCAGACCCATTATGACCTCAGTTCTAGGTCTCTACTCTTTTATGCATTTTGCGGAACCTCAGCTAAGTTACATACCGTCACTCAGCAATGCTAATGACAACAATCTGGTAATCACCAACTAACCAAAGTTGATACCCAACTACCTCTTATTTCCTATTGTTAACTGTTAATAATATTTTACAAAACAGATCCCACAAACTCTAAATATACTGTAAGGATCAAAAAGGTGAAAATTAATACAATAAAACATCAGCTCTTGACAAATAAGGTAATCACCCCATGTAAACCACATCCCTCCAATCTGCTCTATCCTAAGCATACCTTACTCCTTCCTGCATGCTTTGGAACAATGTTTAAGGTAAATCATGAGACCACAAAGTCTTGATTATGGGAATAGGCATACAGTAAAAGTAAAGAGAGATAAAAATCTCTATTGCTGGATACCCATACAACTGCTACAATGAAAAACACAACCCCAAAGTCAAGTTTCACCAAGAAATGCTATATCAGAGCAAACCTGTGAACTAGTATAAGAAATGATCATAGTCTTTGGAAAACTTACTATAATCTGAAAAAAATTAACAGCAAGAAATATTTTTACTTCTTTGTTTATACCTGACTGTACTCTTAGGTTTGGATCAGCACCATTTTGAAGAAGCAATCTCACTACAGGCAGATTTACTACCATCACTGCCTTTTGCAACGCTGTCCGTCCATCATACCCTGCAAGATAAAAAGAACGTAATGCATTTTGAGGTCCTAATAATCATAAATAGGTTTGCAAATTAGAGAGAGATACCCTATGGCTCTGTAAACTTCCCTTCCTTTGGCCAGAGACCCCTTTCCAGCCAACTTTTGCCTTTTCTAGAACCTTACCATCACTTAAGCCCACTGAAAGAGAACTCTTAACAGCTTTTGCTGCTCTTATCACAAAACTACTTTTGCACGAGATCACAGTAACTAACCAATAAAAGATAAAAAAAATATTCCAAGAGATGTCATGAAAGGATCACTCACATCTCCTTGACATTACCTACCAGTCATGTCGACAACAGTGGGGTTTTGCTTGATAGTTGCTTCTAGAGATGGAATTGGTAAAGACAGAGCCAAGTCAGCAAAATTGTTGAGAACACTTGCCGTCAAGGCAGCCATTGTGCACACCAACAATCCTGAAAATATGGTTACCAATTTACAAGTTAATTATATCAATACTTCATGTAAAAATTTCTCCCATTTCAAAAAAAAAAAATATAGCATGATACACAAATGTTCTCACCTCTGCAAAATTATCCATCAAAAACAAAATGACCACTATATAAACACAGTAATTATTTTCAAAATTTCTGTGTATTCAGACTTAAGATTAATGCTACTATGTACAATGAAAATCAAGTAAGAAAGATAATTTACTACTTAAAATGCTTTGCCAATCATAATACTTTAACACTTGAATACGAGTAGATACAGCACGTTTGTAATCACATGAACCAATTCCAACAGCAAGCTTGTGAAATCTTCATCAAAATCAAACCAAACAGCAAAAACTGTCTCATCCAAACACAATGTAACAATATAATTTGATATAAGCACATCATTTCATCCTCAAATCTGTGCATTCATGTTAACATCAATCCCACAATGTGGGACTTTTCAATTTCAACCTTCTGGTCGAAATATCACAGACAAAACCATGACTAAGCATCATGCCAACTGACCACCAATGTAGACAAACATACAACACAGCAAAGGTGCTGTTCACATCACAGTATAACCTTCTAACAAACAGTCACTCCACACGGTCTCCAACAGCGGATCACATGTAAAAAAGCACAAAGACTTATTTGAGAGAGTCTAGAGAACAACTATTGATACCCAAAATAAGAAAACCGAGCTACAATGAAAGCCTGAGAGATACACAGATTCCCACCTTGAAGGAAAGAGATAAGGATGATCTATTCATAGCCTTCAAGTTTACAAATCACAGACACGATGCTGGCGTTGAACAGTTCTTCATGAGATGCTAATCCAGGGTAACCAGATGTCATATTAAGATGGGCAAGAGGCTCAAGTAACGGATGTGAAGTACTGTTTTCATATATCAGTATTGGATGGGTAAAATAAACTTAAGCAATGAAACTGTGACTGTCAGTAGCTTAAAATACTTCAAAAGTTACTTACTGATAAAGAAAATTAACAAAATGGGGCCTCACAAGAGTAAAACTCTTTCCTAAATATATATAAGTAGGAGTAGGTAATTTTATTCTTGTACATTTTTTCCACAATTCTCAGCAACAAGGGGAACACGAGTGAGGTTTTCTACCACTGGTTCATCTACTTTTCCAATAATCAACCCTACATTTCCCCTGATCTTCATACCCCTAATCCTTTTATCCATTATTATCATAGTATAAATAATGTTGGGTTATGCAACAATGGTCTAAATCACTTTTCAAGTGTCTACTGATATGCATTTCATCCAAATCCATATCATTTATGTTGTTGTGGAATGTGAAGTTTTACCAAGAGTCAGAGTTAAATCTAAACTCAATCGGCCTTACCTCACATGGCCCTCAAACCATGGCCTACCTCAATGGCTCAACGCACAGTGTAAGCATGAGGTGGCCAATAATTCTAAAACCAAGAACAAGAAGTCTGATACTTTCAGTAATAACCTGTCGGCATCATATCATATGACCCACCCCACCTGTACAGGCATAACTACAAAGTCCGAAAAACGGTCGTTTTGAATCAATTTTACTGGCTTTAGATAAGTTTACATTAATAACAACATTAGCAGTAAATCCGTTACCTTTCAGTAATAACACTGTCGTCATATTATCCCCCTACCTGTACAGGCATAACTACACCTAACGAAAAACAGCCACTTCGTATAAATTCTACTGTAGCGTTGTCTAGCCTTACTAGCTTTGGACAAGTTTATAAAAAATGATATTCACAGTAAACATATTACCTTAAATGGTATCATACTTACACTGCATGATGTCTGTACTCTTATCACATACTTAACGTTCATAACAAGCCACGCCCATCAACATTTCTCATTATATCAACGCTTAAACAGCACCCCGGATATCTGTATCCCAGTTCTTTAGTGAAAGAACGTAAATAATTACCTTAGACAGACGTACTTGACAATTGTCAGAAGTTATACCAAATAGTAAAAAAATTTCCTATTTGATGTTTATGTCAGCGCCAGGTGAAAGATCCGACACATTTATAAACTTTAGTGGAAGTTCTTGAATACTTTTTCTTAAACAATTTTGCGTTTGCTAATCATAAGAGTATCTCTTAGTATCCTTAAAATAAAAGCAAAATTTTCTTTGTAAATGATAATTTATTAGAGAAAATATAAAAAGAAAATTTTACACTTGTTTTTCAAAGATCATTCCCATTTCCTCATTCTATCACTACAACATATCACGAAGAATTAAAGCTTTATAGTATTCATAAAGTTAATTTGGAAGCTTTTAACTTAAAATCACCTATATTATAATACAATTAGACAAAATAATGTTACAAGATAGAAAAACTGTGCTGGTCAATAAGCGTCATTTGTTGACCAATTGTCAAATAATACCTTTCTTAACCATTGCTGACCTTATCGTAGTATTTCTGTTTATTTTCGAAAAAATCCCAAAATATAAGATATAAAACCTAAATTGTTGTAACTATGTATTTTCTGAGAAAAAAATAAGAAAAATTGTACATGGCAACTTCACCTAGCTACAGTAACTGGTAAGGAATAAAATTCTCTGTTTTTTTTTATACTGTCATCACAATTCTATAATGATTTGTTAAACTGTCAGTCACCATATGTAATTATATGTAATTGTTCATATACCAATGACACCTGTGCATACATAAGTGTTCTGTCAAATAGAGACTAATACCCTTTGCTGCGTTAATGCAGGAAAAGGAAATAGATTATAATTTTCGGCATAGAAAGAAGTTTTTCAAATAACAACTTTAGTTCACAGGAAAAGATCATGCGTTAAGAAAATAATTCAAACGTCTATGATAAATTGAACTCTGTTTTAGACTAAGAGATGAATGAGTGGATTGTGTGATTATGTTGCTGAACTGCTAAAAGGCACCTGCTTGTTACTGAACGAGTAGAATTGGTAGACATCTTTCTAAGACAAGTTTTAGCCTTCAAAAAATGCAGAGTGTCCTCTGAAGAGAAGCAAAACGATATTGGTCAAAAAAATAATGGCAACCCGCGACAAAGGCGAAAAATAAACACTCATTATCTACCAGTTCTGACATTAACGCAACCTTCAAGTTTAACTGAATTCGTAGCAGGTTCTTCAGGTGTTTGAGGAATTCACGAAGGTGAGAGAGTTGTAGGAGCGTAATTATTACCTGAATCACCCTCCAAGATCCGGAGTGGACTGATGAACGATGACAAGATGATGAACACCTTTGAGGTTGACGGAATTGCAGGACCCGGCGCAACATTCATTTTGGAAATTAAAGTTACACTAATGAATGACAACAAAGTGAACATATTTACAGAGCTGACAGAGTAGTTGCATGAAATGTATATTGTTCTTGTAAATATCTATTTCTTTTGTATCATATATGCGTATTTTCAGATTATTTGTGAATGCATGACCTTTCATCTTATTACAATAACACATAAAATCTGCGTCTGTTTCAGTTTACAAAATAAAGAGTAATTGTACGAAAAAGCATAGCACAGCTTCTCATTTATTTTAGAGAATCAGTCATAAATATGTGTCTATTTGGAGGGAGAAATCTTTCATGTTCTTTTAATTTTCTTGAAGGAAGTCTCATGTATTCTTCTTGCTCTAAGTAATCTTTCACATCTTGTTCTTAAATATCATTTATTTCTTATTTCTTGGAAGAAAGTTTTCATGTCCAATGTGAATATATCTTACATTTGGTAAGAAATCTTTATGTCTCTTTCAGTCTATACGAAATCTATTTAAACCGCCATATTTGTGTTATTGTATATAGTGTCCATGTGCATCGTGTTCTTATCTATCGTCATCTTTCCATACTCCCAAGCTATGACGTGCACCATGTGAGACCATTGAGTACGACCCTCTAGAATGACAGAAAGACCTTTGAGAATGACAGTAAGGCCTTTGAGAGCGGCGAGTCAGTACGACTTCAAGGTAAGGTGTTCCACATCTGAAACAATCCACATTTTTTAACTTCCCATAACTCGTTTATATCGCCCAATGTATAGTTCCCTTATCCAGAGACTCTTACTATGCTTCTTCCAGTAGCAGGGTAATGTGGACTTCCAGTGATACTGCTTTGCCATAGGTAACGAACGTTTCACTTATATAGTGTAACTTGAGCATGCGTGGTCCGTTAACATACACACACACACACACACACACACATATATATATTTTTTTTATTTTATTATACTTTGTCGCTGTCTCCCGCGTTTGCGAGGTAGCGCAAGGAAACAGACGAAAGAAATGGCCCAACCCCCCCCCATACACATGTATATACATACGTCCACACACGCAAATATACATACCTACACAGCTTTCCATGGTTTACCCCAGACGCTTCACATGCCTTGATTCACTCCACTGACAGCACGTCAACCCCGGTATACCACATCGCTCCAATTCACTCTATTCCTTGCCCTCCTTTCACCCCCCTGCATATTCAGGCCCCGATCACACAAAATCTTTTTCACTCCATCTTTCCACCTCCAATTTGGTCTCCCTCTTCTCCTCGTTCCCTCCACCTCCGACACATATATCCTCTTGGTCAATCTTTCCTCACTCATTCTCTCCATGTGCCCAAACCACTTCAAAACACCCTCTTCTGCTCTCTCAACCACGCTCTTTTTATTTCCACACATCTCTCTTACCCTTACGTTACTCACTCGATCAAACCACCTCACACCACACATTGTCCTCAAACATCTCATTTCCAGCACATCCATCCTCCTGCGCACAACTCTATCCATAGCCCACGCCTCGCAACCATACAACATTGTTGGAACCACTATTCCTTCAAACATACCCATTTTTGCTTTCCGAGATAATGTTCTCGACTTCCACACATTCTTCAAGGCCCCCAGAATTTTCGCCCCCTCCCCCACCCTATGATCCACTTCCGCTTCCATGGTTCCATCCGCTGCCAGATCCACTCCTAGATATCTAAAACACTTCACTTCCTCCAGTTTTTCTCCATTCAAACTCACCTCCCAATTGACTTGACCCTCAACCCTACTGTACCTAATAACCTTGCTCTTATTCACATTTACTCTTAACTTTCTTCTTCCACACACTTTACCAAACTCAGTCACCAGCTTCTGCAGTTTCTCACATGAATCAGCCACCAGCGCTGTATCATCAGTGAAAGGAGGGCAAGGAATAGAGTGAATTGGAGCGATGTGGTATACCGGGGTTGACGTGCTGTCAGTGGATTGAATCAAGGCATGTGAAGCGTCTGGGGTAAACCATGGAAAGCTGTGTAGGTATGTATATTTGCGTGTGTGGACGTATGTATATACATGTGTATGGGGGGGGTTGGGCCATTTCTTTCGTCTGTTTCCTTGCGCTACCTCGCAAACGCGGGAGACAGCGACAAAGTATAATAAAAAAAAAAAAAATATATATATATATATATTGAAAAATGTTTGATGAAGGAGTTTTCAAAAGCAAAATTGATTAAATTTCTTATTTAAACTTAAGGTTACAAATGTAATTTATGGTGTTTTATCACAACCTTGATAAAAGATCCATGTTAACAAACGTGCTAGTTGATACAAAGAGATTCACTTAAAATGATGATCATCTTCAACTCATTTTGTTATAATCAAAGTGTACAACATTATTCCACATTAAACTTTTCATAGATATTGTGCTTGTTAAGCGCATTTCATATTAAATCTCCTCTGCCATAAGACTCAACATATATCTATTGAAGCAGTTCTTTTCCTAATACGTCGATAGATTTTTTTTTTTTACATTTTTGTAAAGTTATGTTCATTTGTGTACTACCTCGCTTATCTGTGTAAAATGATTATAGTGTTTTACATTAATTTTTGTGTATTCATGTTTTAATTTGCATTAAAAGTAATTAGTCTTCATCATGTTCTTAAGCAAAATATTAAACATGTTTGTATTCATCTTCATTATCTCAAGATAAAATTCACGTCTGCCTTGTTGTGTGAGGAGGTTGACTGAGTTTACTTAAGAATTGACAGGGTATAGAGAGGCATGGTAATAAAAAAAAAGAGTAGGACTGAGAGAGCTGAAGAGGATGTGCTAAAATGGTTTTGACACATGGAGAGTATAAGTGAGGATAGTTTGACAAAACTATAGGATAGGGGAGAAAGAATACTTCCCACATGTTCCCTGCGTGTCGTAGAAGGCAACTAAAAGGGGAGGGAGTGGGGGGCTGGAAATCCTCCCCTCTTGTATTTTTTTAATTTTCCAAAAGAAGGAACAGAGAACGAGGCCAGGTGAGGATATTCCCTCAGAGGCCCAGTCCTCTGTTCTTAACGCTACCTTGCTAACGCGGGAAATGGCGAATAGTATGAAAGAAAGAAAGATATATATATATATATATATATATATATATATATATATATATATATATATATATATATATATATATATATATATATGCAACAATCACCACTGAAAGAGAAAATAAAAACGGTGAGTGCTTTTTTTAATACGTCCTCTGTCTGAGGATGTATTAAACGAAAGTACTCACCGTTTTTATTTTCTCTTTCCAGTGTTGATTGTTGCATACATCTCTTCACGGTGAAGTGAAGGTTTAAGGTAGGCTAGGGTAAGCTATAATGGTCGGTAGGGCTAGACGTACAGTATTAAATGTATGAAATATGTTTTCGACGAAAGATATTTACTTTTGATGGTTTTATCAGAACGTAACCCCACCGTAAACCGAAGAGCATTTGTAATATCTTTTTCTTAACCCGAGAACTTGGTTGTCATGGGTTCTGTGCACATATGTGATCACTAAAAACAGAGATTCCTCTTGGGTTTAAAAAAAGTCTAAGCATCACAGTATGAATGACTATTCAGGATAAAAACCCAATAACCTGGCACTTAGAAATGGAGTCTCTTAGAACTTGAGTTTATTTGTCGTGAGGACGAACCGCTGGGTGAAACCTTTCGGGTTCTGAAGCCACATTCGACACGACCCGTCCCCGTGCCGAAGCATACAGCCCAGTCTACCTCCCGAAGTGGCACTTCCTCCCTTCCCTGGGTCTTCGAGGCTGACATCTGCTCCTGTAGGTGAAGATCGGGGTGCGTTCAGTTCTGTAGGGCTGTGGATACGTGGTGGTGGCGACGAGAGTGGGCTGATGCATTCCATCTGCAAGAGGTTGAAGTATATGTTGCCGACTGCAGTCGATACCTGGTCTCCAGCGGCTTTCAGGCATCGAAAGAACTCCAGGTCGCAGATGCAGTGGGACCTGAAAGACATGGGAACACTGTTACACACTGGAGAAGACATGGGATCACCGTGATACACTGGAGAAGACATGGGATCACCGTGATACACTGGAGAAATGGGAGCTCCGTGATACACTGGAGAAGACAGGGTCACCATGATACATGACAGAAAATCAATATTTCTAAATTATTTCCTACAAGAAAAGTCTGGGATAGACCATTTAAGCACGACACGATGCAACCCCATAGGGCCACGTTATAGGCCTAATCAAGAGTAATTTGTCTGCCGTAAATCCCCAATACGATGTCTGGTTTTAATCCAATAGGTACCACCTGAGTGAAGTGATTAATTCCACCTTGATTACACAGGACATTTGAATCAATACCTGTGACCTGATGAATATCTAATTACTCCCAAATTCAAACTGATCAACACGTGTTTAAGAATCTGGTCATATTCATTAACACCTGACTGATACCTAATGGAGTTAGATCTCTTTCTCTCCACCCCCTCCCCGAACCTCCCACGAACCCCAAGTCTATAGCCTCTGGCACTCTCTTGGGTCCTCCAGTCTGCACGTCCCATAGTTAGTTGCGCTCATCCCACAGCTCTCAGCACTAACCCGTCACCCGATCCACAGTTCCTAGCACTCATTTGCCCCTTAGTGTACAGTTCTTAGCTCCCAAAGCTACTCCTAGCACTTATTGCTCCCCCAGTCAACGGTTCTCAGCACCCAGTATGTAGACCGACACTGCAGGTTGAATTCCGTGTTGGGTACAGTTCCAATGGACTCACCTGGTGGCGAAGCCGAAGTTGGTGAGGCCGTAGCGGGTTTTGAGGGGGAGAAGTTTGACGGGGCAGTGGTCGTGGTTACGGCAGCAAGCGTCCAACTCGGCCCTCTGGCCCAGCTTGTGGTAGGAGGGCGCCACGTCCTTCTTGCCACACCACAACGTTCCCGGCAAGATCCCCTGCAAGGCTGAGGGTCCAAACCACCACAGCGGAAAGGAATCTGAAGGGAAGGACCGAAAGGTGTATTTCATCACAGTGGATGGGGACACTGGAGGGAAGGACCGAAAGGTGTATTTCATCACAGTGGATGGGGACACTGGAGGGAAGGACGGAAAGGTGTATTTCATCACAGTGGAAGGAGACACTGAAGGGAAGGACGGAAGGTGTATTTCATCACAGTGGATGGGGACACTGAAGGGAAGGGCGGAAAGGTGTATTTCATCACAGTGGATGGGACTCTGAAGGGAAGGGCGGAAAGGTGTATTTCATCACAGTGGAAGGGGACACTGGAGGGAAGGTTGGAAAGGTGTATACCACTATAGTGGAAGGAGACACTGGAGGGAAGGTTATAAAGGTGTATTCCATTATAGTGGAAGGGACTGCGGTGGGAAGGAGGGAAAGGTGTCAAATCTTAAGTACGACATTGCTGCCCTTGCGCACGACGGTACTGCTCCTTTGGCTGTGATCGCCTGGCCCTTAAACCTTATCCTTTAGGGTCAGGTCAGAAAGGCCGGTTCATCATACCCAAGGGTTGTACCGTTGTGTTTAAGGGTCGTATATACCGTCATGCTCAAGGGTGGTATATACCATATTCAAGGGATCGTATATATCGTCATGCTCAAGGGTCGTATATACCGTCATGCTCAATAGTTGTATATACTGCCATGTTTAGGGTTTTTATATACTTAAAGAAAATAAGAATACAGCTAAAGCTGTCTCTCCATTAAAGCACTGGACAGGAACAGAGATGACATCCAGGTGAGGGTAAAGATAAACAACGCTAAGTCAGTGGCACAAGTCAACACGGGGGACTAAGATATCACTTCGGGCGTGGTATGACTGACCGTACCTGCGGGTGGGTTATGGGTGTAGACGGTGGGCGGTGGCGGGCGGTTGATGGTGCCGCACAGGGTGATGAGGTGGACCATGCGAGGCAGTGGGACTGGTACGAGGGGCATAGCCTGCCCCAAGTACTGCCGGGCCTCGCGTTGTTCCCAGGCCTCGCTGTGGGGCAGGGCATCGTGCTTAGCTGCTGTACATGGTTACTCTAGCCCCTCATACATAGCACAGCTAATCAAGGTTCCTCACACATACATCACAGCTACTCAAGCATTCTCACATAAAGCACAGTTACTCAAGCTTACTCACACACATAGCACAACTACTCAAGCTTCCTCACATACAGACATAATCAATTACCTTCACTTAGGCATTCTCGGTCCGCTTGGGGTCGTGCCCGCCTAGGTTCGAATCCTGGTCGAGGCAGTCGGTCCCTTGTCAACCCACCTGTTTATCCTCCCTTGTCACCCGACAACGTACACACCACACGCTTTACGAAAAGTTTCTCAAAATAACAGAACACAGCCTCAGGTCATACCCAATTAATACGAACCAATTAAAGGTCTCCACGGATGAAATTTATTCTTCATAGTCAAGCAACATGATTGCTGAGCAGTTTCACTATACGGAGTACCTGGGTTCGAGGCCCACATGACACCTGTAAATCCAGGTAATTTCTCGTTTTACGGTATCTGAGTCGACCCGAGCAAATGAATGCCCTAATCATGGCCACCTCGTACACACACACACACACACAACACACACACACACACACAGGTCAAGCGAAAGGTCCTGACAGGCTCTCATACCCTAAGGTCACAACCGTCTTGCTCAAAGGGTTGTACTGTCGTTGCTCAGGGGGTTAGCTCCCCCCCCCACCCACACGCACACCAAACGTGCACAGAGGGCAGCCACACTCCAACCCAGACCATGGTAAACCCTGCCAAGAGCCAGGTAGGGGTTTAAAAGACACCACACTGTGATACTAACATGACCTCCTGCACGGTACAGTTGAGGACCGTGCCGTCTCTGGCCTGCTGGACCGCAGCGATGGCCTGATCGTGGAAGTAGGCCACCCATTGGCCACCGTCCCTGCTGACGGTGAAGGTTTCCACTGGTGGCAGCGGATGGCTTCCCCAGTCCTTGTCCGTCCTCCCGGCGAACAAAGACCTGTCGGTGGTGTTATCGCGCCGGGACTTACTGTAGGAGACGCTGCTGGAGAGGGAGGGGTTGTCAGAGAGTTTGGGCGATGCCCCCAAGTCGTCCCATTGGTGTAATGGTCGTAACGTCTGTACTTCAATGATTGTTGTTACATTTTGAGCGCCTTTGGTCTGGTCCCCAAGCCTTCCGTCACTGTGATTATAGTATAGCTTACTCCACATCGGTTGCTGTTGAGTTCCCCTCGCCTTCGTTGCGGTCATGCCCTCGACGGGTCCGCTTGTCCTCGGGTCACTGGCTGCAGCGAGGGAGGACGACGCCCTATCCTTCCCCAAGATAGGGAGAGGATGCGGGGGGTGTTGACATAACCCACAGTGGGTCCCCAGCGTCAGGAGTAACAGGGGGGTTGCCAGAGACATGCCCCGAAGGGCAGCATACCCCAGAACCATCACCATCCTCTCCACCAGTCACCACCTGAGTGTATTCAGGAGACCTGGTGTTTGCCTCCTCACTGTGTTGTACGCGTCTGACGAATGTAGGTAGTACTGCTGTAGTTATGAGAATGGCTAACTACTACATGCTCGTCTGGATGGCGACACTGTTGTTGTAGTCGGTGTATTGGTGAGACTTTTTATGAAGAGCATCTGTATACTCCTGTGTCATATGTGGACGTCACCTGTTATCATCTGGCTGAGAATGAGGCGTAGCTCCCAACTGTTGTTTTCGTGGTTGCAGTTGCAGTTGTTGAAGGAGAATTTGCATTATTCTACCAAGTGTTTCCGAGGCTTCGAAAGCTGGTGTTCAGTGTTCAGTGCTCCAGTGAAGACCTGGGGTTGAGGGTAGGAGCGTTAAGAAGACTGGCTAACATATACATCTGTCATGGACTGCCGCTAGATGGCACCAGAAGACCTAAGTGGATAGAGAGTGAATGGTTGAAATCCTCTCTAAGGAACGGGGATAGTGCGTGGCATAATACAAAAATACTATAATTAGTAGCAGCGATAAACAATGAATTATGGTAATAGCAAAAATAATTATTTGTACACAATAATGTTTCAGATCTAGAGTATTGTATATCAACTTCCAGCACAGACAGCGTATAGATATGCCTATATACGGCTTATTAAATGTAAGTCAAATGATTTGTTATTTCACATACGGTAGCAAAACTCTATACATGTAATTTCAGTCATAGGTGGACAAAAAGAACGTACTGCATACTCATTATAGTGTATGTTTGACGCAAAATAATTTGTATTGATTTTTTACGACACTAGATGACTCGTAAGTGGGTTGATTATTTAAAAGAGTGAGTGCAAATTGATTAACCCAATTTCAACATAAGGTGACAGATATACACCATCATTTGACTTGAGTTTCTGCAGTATTTTTGTACACTAACAAAGTCCGGCCACGAAAGCTACCTCAGCCAACTTCCGTGATAACAAACACGTAACTTTCCCACGCACAATAACACCATCCCATTATGATAACACCACTACATCAACCCAGTAACACTGACTCCCACTTTGAAAACACCGCTTTACCACCGTATACAGTGTTGCCACCACAGCAGTCGACACGATAACACCACTATAATACCCACATATACACTCTAACAAGAGTGACATCAATGCAGCATCCATATACAAATCTCACTGTCACACTGTTCCCTAAAGATGACATCGCTACACCATTAGCAAACGTTCAGATCACCATTACCAAACGTTGACGTCACTTCACTTTTCACAAACGTTCAGATAGCTACACCGTTACCAAACATTTCCATCGCCACACACCTCATAAACGTTGACACTACTACAATCATACTGCTGCACTTTACAATTATACCACTACACCAGCTTATGATCTTCCTACTACAACTTATAATCATACCATTACTCCACTTTACAGTCAGATCACTACACCAGATAATCACACCACTGCATCGTCATTAAATCATTCCATGATATTATCATAAAATCGTACGACTACATAAAACCATACCACTACATCGCCATACAATCCTGCCACGACACCATACAGTCGTGCCACTACTACAACACCAGACCGTCATACCATTACAGCGCCATGCAATCATATCACTACAACGCCATACAATACTGCAACCTCAGCATCATGCAATCATACCACTACAGCACCATATAATCATACCACTACAAAGCTATACAATCATACCGCTACATCATACAGTCATTCCATTACATCACCAAAGAAGCATACCATCACACCACCATAAAAGTATACCACTGTATCACCATAATATACCACTACACGACCAACCTGTCATACCACACTCCCATATGGTCATACTCCTACTAAACCATTTTGTAATCATACCAATACGCCGCTATACAGTCGTACGACGACGTTGACCATATAACCACAACACAATGAAATCACCCTTACAACAACATACAGTCGTACCACTACACCAAAATACAATCATACCACGACACCACCATACAAGTATACCACACTACCATATTATCATACCACCACACCACTATAGGCATACCACTACTTTACCAATACAGTTATAACCACTACAGCAGTGGCCACCCAAACCCCAAAAACATCCCGACTATCCCCAAACACACGTGAACACACAATCCCTCATCGTCCAGCCATCACTGGATCACAGCAGCAGACATCCACCCCTCGAGGCTTCACACGCTTGAAAGCACAGACAACACACTCTATTTGAACAATATAGAACCTCTCCACTGGCCTGGGCTTGATAAAAGACAACTAAACATTTAAAAACGGCGGCAGAAGAGTTCAACGGACTTACCGTCTTAGAAACCATTACTCCTGGAGCTCCGTGGGTAGTTTCCAGTTCACTCACATGTCTCCCTTTGCCAGAGGAGCATTTCACTGAGAGGAAATAGTGTTGGAAGGTGAGACGAACGGCCGCTGTCGTATATCGGCCACCATCTAACTTTCACCGTGGGTGTGACGCTAAACCTGGTAGGGGGATGGAGAGAGAGAGGTGCTGTCCGGTCCGCCTTTCCCTGGAACCACCTCCACAAAACTAAACATTCGCTTATTTTCGAAACCGTGACCTAAGGGGGTTTTTATCGCTCCATGTTTCTGCTTGTTTCGTTTAATTCTTATTTCTCATCGTATGTAACACATTGAATGTATTATACAAGCATTGTATAATTTAACATTCCGAAGCTACTGAGGAATCTATTGCGTGTAGTTAAAGATGGAAATTATTTTTTTACTTCTTTCGCCATTATAATGTGGTTTTATGATTATCAGATGAAGCTCAGAGTGAATATTTTACGTAAACGTTATCAGTTTGTCAAAAAAAGAAAATGTATAACACTATGTAGACTAAAGGATTGTGGGAGATGGAAGAGTCTACTTCCGGAAGATGCAGGTCACCTCCATTAACGGTTCGCCCTATAGCGGGACGACTTACCTTGCCTCAGCTGGGTTATACTTTGAAACTTTTACAGCCAAATATTTTTCATTAAAGACTTTACGGTATTATAAACATACGCGAACGACTTTTTATGCAAGTAATAATTGGCTTAGCTTACGGGATTTTAAACCTAGGATGGACAAATGGGGTTTTGTGCAATGTGGGTCATGATCTTCGTTTTCTTCCATTTATATTGCTGCATATGTAGAAAACGGGCAGTGGGGTCCCTATTATAGATTATTTATCAGTTATCTAACGTGGTATTTGAGGATACCTAGAAAATATCATAATTTGTATTGTGTAGAAGTGATTGAATCATTAGAAAATTTCTGTGATTCTTTACACGAGGTCTGAATCTATATCATGTTTGTATATTGACTAACTGTGATATGTAGTGTTAGAAAATACAACAGTTGTGAAGCATTGTATTTCATTGAGTGATAAAGTGAGTTATAATTTGTGTCAGGAAATATGTGAGTTTGATAAATGTAAAGTAGGTATTACACTTTTATCTTATCAGCACAGTTTATAAAAAAAAAAAGTCACGCACTAACCAAAAGGATCGTAGGAAAATATCGAAATTATATTCGTTTCTTGCTGGGGATCGCATGTCGTTTGTATTGTTATGAGTGCGAGTGGTATATTTCGGCTAGAAATTTCAGTATTAAGATATGTCTTGGCTGTTCATATAGTGTGAGGTTTTCATGGATTTTGTTTATGATTCACAAGTGTAATACCCTCTTCTACGTTGATTTACCCCACAGTTATCATAACACACTATCATCTTATATCGTTTAAAACGAAATCTATAATTGACCGTTCGTACATAGGTACTCCTGTAATCACAACGAACTTTATAAAGTACCTAAAACATATTTTACGAAGCTAAATTCTTTGCAGCGATAAAACGAACTTTACCAAAAGTTTGGCTGACGTCAACCGTCATATCAGTCCGAGAAAATTGGATGCTTTATCCTGTTCGCGTCTCTCACCTTCCTGAACGTTTGATTATGCCTTGAAAATTCAAAGCATCTTTCCCTACATTCTTCCGTCCTCTCGATGTCCTTCTACCCCCTTGCTCCTTCCACTTCTAGTATATCCTTTTCCTATCTCCTCGCTCATCCTCTCCATACACATACACTCTCCATGCCCAAAAGTCCCATCATCTTCTGTTGGGCTACAGCAGCGCTCAGTAAGCAGGCCACGTCCAGTTGACGGGGGCCACAGGTCTTAAAGTACAATGATGCAATGCGTATGTCTTCTTCGGCAGTGTCTGGCAATTGCGCAGTAAGTTTTTTGGTGTAGTCTGTCGCCGTTGCATCGTGGGCGCTAGGGGCCTTGAGAGATGTTGATTTGGAGTTTGCAATGTTGTAGGGATGCAATTGAAATAAGACCTTGCTTTAGTAAGTGAGCTTGCTTAGACATGTTTAGGGAGTCCACTATCACATGTAGTTACACTTATAGTTGGTTTTGTCGCGTTATTTTCGTGATCCTTACTACCCAAGCATAAATGAGAATAATCGCTTCATAACATTCTTGGCCAGAGGCAAAATCTTCCACGTAATACTACATATGTAACTGGGAGAAGAAGATGGTATGTGCGCCATTTCGTAACTTTCGAGAGGCGTTGTGGCTCAGTAAGGCCGGCCAGAAGTAGGGTATCTCTGTTTCCCCACTGTGGATGTAGCTAGGCTACTGCTGCCTCCACTAAAGAGGAAGTACGTCATGGTGACTCTCTCTCTCTCTCTCTCTCTCTCTCTCTCTCTCTCTCTCTCTCTCTCTCTCTCTCTCTGCTATAATCTATATTCATCCGTCTAAACAGCAAATTGAGGAGTGTCGTCTGTGCCCATCACAGAAATTTCAGCGCCGAATGATTGTTTTGAGGGGTATTTTGATATATCGGCTAATTGTGATTCACTTTTCCTGTTATTGACAGAGAAATCATTTCTTGCTTCTGAGTGCGACATTCCCCCTCCCCCCATCACCGAGGGATTTTTTATTTCGTGTTTCTGAGTGCGACCGAGTGTCGACTCGAATCACCCAGTAAGTGGTTTACGTAAGGGTCTGTGACCTCTGCGCCACTTTCGTAACGCGCCAGCCGGGGAAATATGGTGGTGCAAAGCGACTTATACTTTTATTCTACGTGCGCGTTACTCATGTCTGATGTATAGGGAATAGGCACTTAGCTCGACTGAGGAAAACTCAGTATATCACATGGAACTAGATAAAGGATATCCGCTTCATTGAGGTTGTCTCGTTGTGTAGGAAAAGCCTGCATTGACATTGACGTAGCCAGACTATTTTCATTTCTATTTTTTTTCTCCTTTTTTGGGGGGATGAACCATAGTAACAGAAAAATAATGAAGGGTATTTAGTTACTATATAACTAAAAATTAGAAGTAAATAATCAGTATGTTTACGAAAGGTGAATTTTACATTATATATATATATATATATATATATATATATATATATATATATATATATATATATATATATATATATATATATACATATATATATATATATATATCACCTAACATTTCAAACACCACTTCAACACATCCCAAGACCCTTCATTGCCCACGGTACAACTACACCACAGAGAAGACACCGAGCAATTTTTTCCTGTACATAAACGTGCACACATCACAACACTCTATAACCTATGGTCCCGAGAGGTTGACCATTGGTGTTCATGAATGTTGCAGGAACAGGTGTAAGGGTCACCTGGAGCAGGAATAAGTCAAATGCTAGGTGTGTAACTCAATTCAATGATGAATGCATCAAAACGGATATTAATCATGGGAAAATAAGTTTTAACTAAGGGGAGGAATGGCTCCCTTACCTCATGACCATGGCTGCGAAGTGTTCAAAATATTTTTCATCACGTGCTACCACAGCCATCTCCGACATCTGAACATCCATAACTTACACAAAGTTCGGTACATGAAATTATAAGACTTTGGTCTTATGTAAGCGGAGGCACAGCAGGGACAGAACTGACGCTGTGGAGGTTAGTTAATGTTTATTGGCTCTGTACTCTCCAAATGTGAGGAGAGGGTCGCATGGTGATTCGCCTCCCTTACCTCACAAATCACCAAGTTTTGATCTAGGTTATTTCCTAATTTAGGCCAGGTTCGTTAGGTCTGGAGAACACAAGTACCGGTAGCCAACTTAACGTAAAGTCGGTTGAATTCTTGCTGACGCTGAATTAGCCTAGGAATTGTACTGGTAATATATATTCATTTATATGCAGATAATATGCCTTTAATAATCAACATTTTGCGTTTACCTTCCAATACTTTTCGTACGTTTAACCACAATGGCAGATGCTTAAGAACAATTATACGATCTAATTACAACTACTTTTGCTTTTCAGCGATTTTTTATCTTATGTGATTCACATAGCTAATCAAGTATTATCAGGATGTGACGAATTGTCCCATGATACATTGTATTCAAGAAATGTTCTGTTTAAGTCATACACGATTTTAGATTACATATGCGAGTGGCCATTGATTTAAAATTCTCTTCTCAAAGACTCCAAAGCCCCACAGGCATGATCACGTAGGCGTCAGCCACCAACACTACAGACACTGTCTCGTCTGCTATTTAAAGTTGGCAACTCTGGCTTACGTAATGAGATAATGCTGGCCTGTAACAGAGAAACCTTCTGATCTTCCGTAGAATACTGGATGGCCAGGGTTATAATCATGTACGGGAGAAATGTTAAAACTGGTGTCTTGATATGACGGAAATTAAAAAGAAAAAAAATGGTAGAGCATCATCACGTCCGCTCGCCAACCGTCGTTCATGAAGTGTTGCTGGGACAATCGCATTGTACCTACGTGGTTCACAACCTCAGTTTTCTAAATTCCTTCTTCAGTCCTGTACCTCATAACTCCCCTTTGTACACATTACCTCCACCTTTCATCAAAATTCCCAGTTCACTTCGGTAGACTATTTTGACAATCGAACGTTTAATGTATTCTATAACGTAACATAAATTTGCTCAGTATTTGAGAATATCACAATGTATTCATACACTTTTTTGACTTGTGACTGGAATTTGTAAGATTAACATGTCATACCGTATTTGACTTTTCGTCTTTCAGTACGTACACTATTATTTTTTTTTCTATCGCAAAATCATAGCTGTAAAACACGTTTCCAAAAATACATATTTAAATGCAGACTCTCATATTACACAGCAGTGGTGATAAGACAGCTGTAGGTGACTTAAGGTCAGATTATTACATAAATGAAATAAAGGAAGGTGGATCAGGACGCGTCCCTGAATTAGGGTGATATGTAACGGGTTGAGAGGCTCGCTCTGCACCCTCGTCGATAACACCAGCAATCGCAGATAAAATGTTTGACCTTTAACTCATGAGGAACGAGTTACGACACCCCAAGCCTGATGACGCAACACTTGAGTACGCCAGTACGACGCTTTGGTATAAAGGCTCAATTGATCGATACCGTTGTACTTATTGAAGGGTGAGGCCGTTATAACCAGAGGGATCGTACCATTATGCTCGATGGGTTTTACCGTTGCTAAGCAGCTGTACCGCAGTCGATGAACCACATGACGACATTGGTGATCACAGGAGACGCTAGTTTTATCCTTGTTTATGTTTACTTTCATTCGAACCTGTAGAGCTGCGCTCGCGAGTGGATTGTGACTAATTTCAAGGCAGTGAATCCTAGTCATTATTAACAGGCAGGTGATTCATGGCTGTGCGTGTGATTACAGGACAGGCATGGGATTCACTGTCATGCACTTGATTCATGGTCATGCGTATGGTTAATGGCCAGGCATATGATTCGATGGCAAGCACCTGATTCATGGTCATGCATATGATTCGATGGCATGCACCTGATTCATGGTCATGCATCTGATTCGTAATCATTTATATTTTGATAACATGATGTAGACAGCCGCCTCCCAGGAAAGTACTACCCTAACGACTTAATGGTGTTGAGGTGATGCCCTTCGTTGCTCGGCTGTTCTTACATTTGTCGTATTAGTGCAAGTTTCTGGGTTAGACTTAGTCATTTTCCTCTTTTTTTTTCATTTAAAGCCTGGCTGACCCTGTCCAACCGTTTCCCCTTCTGCAACCACCCTAAAAGAAAAAAAAAAATCATGATGAAGGGAAGAACATAGTGAGGGAAGGGTTAGTTATAGCAGTAGAGTCGAGGATGAGTGAATGGCAGAAAGGAACCTCTTTATCATCGTGACTCGACCATATTCAAGAGATTATGAAAGTCATTGTGACTTGCACAGTATTTCCCTCCGTATATATCGTGTGTGTGTGTGTATATATATATATATATATATATATATATATATATATATATATATATATATATATATATATATGTGTGTGTGTGTGTGTGTGTGTGTGTGTGTGTGTGTGTGTGTGTGTGTTGCATAATGATGTCGCCTTTGAACTGATCCTTAGGAATGAAGCCAGAGTTATCATAGATACTATTAAACCCGTCATGTTCAACCAACACAAGCTTTCGGCCCTCTTCCCGTTTCGTGACGCATTCACGGGCTGCCCAGGGTTGAGCGTGTAGGCTCGAATCCAGGTTGTGGCAGTCGGTCCACAGTCCACCTATCTGTTCATCAATCCCTAAGGGTCTATGAAATGGGTACCTGGCTAAGGCCTTGATTTAGGGCCTCGGCTGCCCGTGCCGTCCAAGTTAGCATAAAAGAAAAAAGCCACAAGCTATAGTAAACACTCCCCCATCCTCACGCACTCCCTTGTAACGTGATAGCTCCCAAGGTCACTCACCACACCCACGGTGAGTAGAGGACGACGTTCCTAGAGAGAGAGAGAGAGAGAGAGAGAGAGAATTAGTGGGCTTTTTAGGTCTAGCTTGCGTTGGTAGACGACGACCTTTCTGTATAGCCTAGTTTTATAATGGGGTACGCCGTGGTTTACCTTTATTACGTTTATCATTCGTATTTACGGGTTCTTTTTAGCAGCGTGCGTTGCTCAGTGATGTGACATGAGTGTGTGTATATGTGGGTCAAGAACGGTGGTTGGGACTGGGTTTGACAATTACGTCCGCGGATAGGATAGTTTGGGACTGAAGTCATTAGAAACATTCCCTGGATTTTTTTAATGCTATGTACACGCACTCTCTCTCTCTCTCTCTCTCTCTCTCTCTCTCTCTCTCTCTCTCTCTCTCTCTCTCTCTCTCTCTCTCTCTCTTGTATCTGAACATCTTGAATATATGGACGTAAATCTAGATCAGAGATTAATAGAGACGAACTGCTTAGTGTGGTCCAGCCTGTTGCCCATTCAGATGATCGATTCTACATCTTCCGACGATAGACTTGTTCCTCTAAATTGCTGACTGGCTCCAGACTGACTGGCTACAGAATCTCTGAACCTCCCTCCCTGCAGCTCCCATCTTCTTAAGCAAGTTCAGTCTCGCAGTCTTCCGCCCGATCATCATGGCCTTGGTCCGGTGAGATCCTCTCCTGGCTTACTTATATCTAGTCGTCTTACGTTGTAGCCTTCGGTGTAATCGAGAGCTTGTGATACGGTGTGGCACTAGGGTCTGATTCCCAAGCTTTCTTCCCTTGGCTTTCCTCCTTCATCCTCTTCTCCCATATCTGGCTTCCTCTCTGGCCACTGTCTCTCTCATAGTTTATGGATTATTGGATTAACCTCTGCCCTATGTACTACACTCTTCCTCCTTTTTTAATTTACAATTTTCTCTATGATTTATCTTATGCACTCAAACGCTGACTCCACACTTTATTCCCCCACTTTCGCATACAACTGATCTCTTGTTTGATACACATTTCTTCTCGTCACAACTTCCTCCATAAACTCAGATTCAGATAGCATTATCCAGTAAGAAAGACGTAAATCTAACTGGTCGAAGAAAAAAAATCCCATTTTCTCTTTCTAAAACCTTTCGCAACTTTCGCTAATCTAATGATCAGACTAAGGCATCAGTAGCCAAATAGACTTACTAGGTTGTATCGTAAAATCTAATCTGTTGTGGAAACCCGACATCACACGGATAACTGTAGGGTAGGTTTGTCTCTTAGGAAACGGGGAATTCCGTTTTCACTATTTGCCCTAATTATATAGAGGATTGGTTCGTCCTTATTTCCTTATTCAGAGTACAATTCTCACATCCGGGCAGGTTCTAGCTCTATATACTTATTGACAGAGTCAAATCCAAAACATTCCGACTTCTCAATTCCTTAATCTGGTCTCATCATACCTTAACAATTTTGTCCTGTACTGCAATTGCTCGTTCTCTTTCCCTCTGGTGTAGGTATTACTTTGGTTTCTGCTCAGCTGTGTCAGCTGTATACCACTCTCAGGTTTCGTAAAATAATCCGCTAGAGAAGGGAAATGCTACTTCGTTAAGTTCCATCACCTGACCTGAGGTGGAGCGTCACCAGGATTTCCCGGGAATATCGAGATGTCATGCAAGCTAAGAGATTAACATACTCTCACGCAGCCTTAGAAACTAACATGATTTTGAAAAGAGAGAGAAATGATTTTGCCATTCCCGACGCTCAGTAATACCCATGGATCTGATCTAGACTGACCAACCAACCTTTGGAAATATTTTCCTCGTGAAAATGTAGCACAAAATGAATTTGTGTGTATGACCTCTGTCGTTCATACGCATACCATCATATGGCATTTGCAGTGAATTATTGTGTTTAATTTCACACTACCTGTTTAAATAGCTTTCCTACTATCACCTCTCTTCATCCGTGTCTTACCCTCCGCCGCGACGTAACTTTCCCTTTCCTCGTTTTACAGTTATTATTTCGGCCACGTATCTCGAAAGCTGTTGGTTACTGGGACTTGTGACTGGCTACTTCTTCCCATAGTGTCTGTTTGGAGAACATTCAGACTAAGTCGAGGTTGTATGATTCATGTTAATCGAAAGTGGGCTATGGTTGTTAGATATATTTGTCAGCCGCTGATGCCAATCCTGAAAGTGGTTTTCGTACATAATCTTGGTATCAGAGAATACGCACAAGGGCATTAGGATCCTCTAAATGTGAAAACCTGTGAACGGATCCTGATGAGATTTTTGTGAATTTGCGATGCAGACTTTAGATTCAGACTTAAACGTACATCATCCTAGAGTTTCGTATATATATATATATATATATATATATATATATATATATATATATATATATATATGATGGGGTTGTTAGGGAGATAAAGGCAAGAGTTTTGGAAAGAGGGGCAAGTATGAAGTCTGTTGGGGATGAGAGAGCTTGGGAAGTGAGTCAGTTGTTGTTCGCTGATGATACAGCGCTGGTGGCTGATTCATGTGAGAAACTGCAGAAGCTGGTGACGGAGTTTGATAAAGTGTGTGGAAGAAGAAAGTTAAGAGTAAATGTGAATAAGAGCAAGGTTATTAGGTACAGTAGGGTTGAGGGTCAAGTAAATTGGGAGGTGAGTTTGAATGGAGAAAAACTGGAGGAAGTGAAGTGTTTTAGATATCTGGGAGTGGATCTGGCAGCGGATGGAACCATGGAAGCAGAAGTGGACCATAGGGTGGGGGAGGGGGTGAAAATTCTGGGAGCCTTGAAGAATGTGTGGAAGTCGAGAACATTATCTCGGAAAGCAAAAATGGGTATGTTTGAAGGAATAGTGGTTCCAACAATGTTGTATGGTTGCGAGGCGTGGGCTATGGATAGAGTTGTGCGCAGGAGGATGGATGTGCTGGAAATGAGATGTCTGAGGACAATGTGTGGTGTGAGGTGGTATATATATATATATATATATATATATATATATATATTGTTACAAACTCAATACTTATTCAGGCAAGGTCGCCAGTAACATATGTTACAAATACTACTGTTCCTTGTCTTGCAAGGACTTTATAGATTTGTCAAGTTGCACAACTCAGGATAACACAATAATAAAGTTATGGGATTGAATTAAAGACCAGCATTACATTAAATCTACTTATAATGAAAGAATTCAAGTGTACAAAGATAGGCACATAAATCAAGCATGAAACATTACGTTAACATTGAAAGTGAGTTTCACTTTGAACATAAGATAACATTTGTACATGACTTAACATTCCAGATAAGATTTCAAGCCAGGAGTTCTCTTTCCTCTAAGGCAGTTCTTCGATAACATTACACTGATAATTATAACGGGCTTACAGCACAACACTTGGGTAATGGGCTTATAACACAGCAAGGCTTACAGGCTTACAACACAGCAGGACTTACAGCAGGGGTGGACCACTTACCTCGCTGGTCTAGAAAAAGAGAGACTCAGCGGGTGTCATGGGTATATATTACAGTAAAGACAAGCGTTCCCTGCTAGCTATACAACCTTACATTTTGATTGGCTATGAGCCTCAGGTATATTCTGATTGGTTGGAGGAAACAGTCACACAAAACTGCGTAGATCACCCTCCCTCTTGTAAGCCTACAGGGATGACATGTCCAGTATGGGTGGTGAAGTATTCCGCAGCTGATGACAACATAATCCCCCCGCCTCGGAGAAGGGTCGGGGTGCTCTAGGACAAATGACCATCTGGTTTCAAAATAAAATTAAAATTAAAGTATTACGCCTAATGCTTGGTGTGAACTGACGCTCCGAGGACGTCTCAGAGGGAGGCCTTAATCCTCGTCCTGATAAGAAATAACATACACAAGGACATACACGTTATATACGCGAACATGTGAGCACAAACACACGTGTTCCGTGACAATATATATATATATATATATATATATATATATATATATATATATATATATATATATATTTTTTTTTTTTTTTTTTTTATACTTTGTCGCTGTCTCCCGCGTTTGCGAGGTAGCGCAAGGAAACAGACGAAAGAAATGGCCCAACCCCCCCCCATACACATGTACATACACACGTCCACACACGCAAATATACATACCTACACAGCTTTCCATGGTTTACCCCAGACGCTTCACATGCCTTGATTCAATCCACTGACAGCACGTCAACCCCTGTATACCACATCGCTCCAATTCACTCTATTCCTTGCCCTCCTTTCACCCTCCTGCATGTTCAGGCCCCGATCACACAAAATCTTTTTCACTCCATCTTTCCACCTCCAATTTGGTCTCCCTCTTCTCCTCGTTCCCTCCACCTCCGACACATATATCCTCTTGGTCAATCTTTCCTCACTCATTCTCTCCATGTGCCCAAACCATTTCAAAACACCCTCTTCTGCTCTCTCAACCACGCTCTTTTTATTTCCACACATCTCTCTTACCCTTACGTTACTTACTCGATCAAACCACCTCACACCACACATTGTCCTCAAACATCTCATTTCCAGCACATCCATCCTCCTGCGCACAACTCTATCCATAGCCCACGCCTCGCAACCATACAACATTGTTGGAACCACTATTCCTTCAAACATACCCATTTTTGCTTTCCGAGATAATGTTCTCGACTTCCACACATTTTTCAAGGCTCCCAAAATTTTCGCCCCCTCCCCCACCCTATGATATATATATATATATATATATATATATATATATATATATATATATATATATATATATATATATATATATATATATATATATATATATATATATATATATATATATATATATATATATATATATATATATATATATATATATATATACATATATATATATATATATATATATATATATATATATATATATATATATATATATGTATGTATATCAACTAACTTATATTTCTCTCTTGTGTCTCCCCTGATGATGTGATTATTACACGAAAGTGCACTTGGGAACTTTTCGTGTTTCATTTTCCCCGTGGACTCATAGGAATATCTATCTATCTATCTATCTATATATATATATATATATATATATATATATATATATATATATATATATCAGCTTGAGGACGATGTTTGTGGTTTAGATATGAACCATGCCACTACGCTTAACCCAGAAATCTAATTGAGCATGATGAGTTTTCTTGTATTTTCATGTCATTCAGCGCTTCTTACAAATGAGGCAATCCTCCTGGCACAGAGTGACTTATTGGTCCGTAATATCAGTGATAATCCATCTGTAGATATGATGATAGAGCTGAGAGATAGGACCTTAACGCAATTTTTACTGATGGTATCATTTTGCCTTCCCGGCTCCCCGTCTCATTTACAACATTTACAACATTTGCTTATCATCATTCATATCGAATGTACCAACAGTGAAGCTGTTTTGAAGGCCTTATCCGCAGCGAGAACGAATGAGGAACAGTAAAGCGAAGAACAGTAAAGCGTAGTATTTACAGTACAACGTAGAAAAGTTTGGGTAACCTTTCGGCAATAACGATGAGGATTCAGCAAGAAAAACCATCGCAGTATCAGTCACTCACCAGTGATGTATCTGAAAAATAAGAAAATGTACTTTCATCGCTATTTTTACTAGTGTTGTCTGTGGTTCACTAGTTCAACCATTCACGATACCAGAATGACGTGGGACTACAGCGTAACACTTGAGGTAGCAGAAATAAGATAATGAATGACACGAACAAAATGTAATAGCGCGCGGTGAAGCATATCTTTAGGAAGTATTAGCTTTTACTGAATACAGAGACATTGTAGTATCTTCCTGTATTCCTTTACGATGAGGCAAGAGGAACCTGATAACGGACGGTGAGAGAATGAGTACAGTCGAGAAGGAAGGCCCATACACCGACGTGGGGCCCATATGATGCGAAATGCATCATATGGTAATGTACAAATATGTAATCACAATTCACCCTCCCGTAAGGTGCCAGAATAGGTTTGTGAAGATATATTAACAATTTATACACTGGGTCACCTGACCCAGTTGGAAAAGGTTCCTTTGACATGCGTTCCTTGTTCCATTGCACTGATGTGGTAATCTTCGTTCCATCAATGGAGTTTCCTCCTTATTTCTGGCTGGTGGTTTAGCTTCTTACTCAGTCTCCCATGCGACACAGGGTCAGCGGCTTTCTGTCAATCCAGACACAAACAATCCTCTCAGCTTTCCATTTTGTCCAAGACAGAGCTTACTCTTTCGTAGAAATCAAATTTCCATTCCCTTGGTAAGTTGATTCTCTCTGATGACATTTTGAACAGCGTTTCAGGTTTATCTTGCGTATCCGCTACGTCTTCAGCATACATGATGGAGTTTCATCAGAACCACGAGCCTTCTTAAGGCTTTTATATCTGTCTAAGGCTTTACAAGACATCCCAATATTTTTTGAAAACTTCCGACCCATTCCATCTCACTGGTGTTGGAGCTATAGTGCCTTCCATTGCGAAAACACCTGAACTTGTTATTCAGCTCCTCACGTAGCCTTACATAATATTCAGTTCTTCCTTCCAAAATCCCAAGCCTGATTATCTCTTCTTTACCTGACTGCTAACTCCTGATGAATACATGGAAAAGTTTCGGATTTTCTCCTGCCTTGTCCACAGTATTATTTTCAAAGTTTCCTTCTTCCTTTTTCTTATCCTGTTGTTCTCCTTCCTTGCAGTCTTACACCTTTGCAAATTCTGGCTAGCGGAGTGCCGCCTATCTATTCGTCTCCGCATATCTCGAAGTTCCTTTGCTTTTAATATCTTTTATTAAACTTTTCTTTCCTCTTTTTCACCATTTCCTCCACATCTAAGGCTAGATATCCCCAGTATTACTATTCCTTCACTGTAAATTTCAGAGAACCTCCCACCATAACCTCTGGTTCCTGGCGACTGAACTCTGTTTCCCAGTCTAGGTTAACCATAAAAATTGTTGGGGGTGTGTGTAGGTTCCACGATATTATCCCCCTTTATGTCTTGTCCCACTTCTGCACTTTTGATATCCTGTGTGATTACCTATTTATACTCTACAGTGAGAATTTTACATCCGTGGGGCTCCATTTCTTGTATATTCTTTAGTATCATTCACTTGAAATTTATGTATATTGTCTGCATTAACCATGTTTTCAGTTATTCTGTTCTATTCATCCACCGCTCTTATACTAGAAAAATAGGACTTCTTTACATCTTTTTAAACAAGTGTCTTAATTAATTACATGTTATGTCCTATGGTTGTTTTACCTCCTCATCCCTAGAAAAACTGTTCACTCCACCTTATCGATGTTGCAAAAACTTACATTTTGTAATCAGGTTAACCCCTACTCTTTTATTTACCGATAATCCAGTTTAAAGAGTTTATCCTTTCGCCTTGATGAACCTCTCTTCTTTCTGTTGCCATTTTCCCCCCCTCCTTCTGGACCTTCTTCTACTGAAGAACGTTCTTTTCTGTGGGTGCAGTGAGCAAACTCGAGAATCAGTGTAGTTTTGACCTTATGTAGGATGTGAGCAACGTGTGTGTGTGTGTGTTTTAACCTTATACAAAACAATCAGGATTCGAGACCTCGTTTCCTACCTGTAAAATGATTGCATCAGCACGTAGATGAACCCGAGGCGATACTTATTGCTCATGTTACACTGGAAGAAAGTGAGCGACCTGTACATTACTCGGTATAGGAATAATGCAAAGCACCATGACATGGCACTTCTATACCTCGTTGTTAGAATGATTTACGAATATGTTAAACTAAAAGGAAAGGGCTCATTTAAGTCCATTGACGAACAAAATGTAGGTAAAATGCACAGGAAACGCGATTTGCATGTCAATAGGAAAAAAATCGAAAGTGGGTTGGTGACATATTTCCGTATTTCATACGGCTACTTTCCATAGCATTGCCCGTGTTTGTAAGTCACTGCTGTGCATGATATACATATCATTATATCTTTTTAAAGATTTTTTGTGCTTAGATCCAAAAATTTTGACCTTGAATCGCTGACTATGGTGCTCTCTCCACACTGGGATAAGAGTTGTTAGTTAGCTTATTATTGACAACATGGTGACTGACCCATTTACGTGTTAGATTTCACGAAAACATCTATTGCATCGCATTTAGATTACACTCAATGTATATTTATAATTACTATCGTTGTAGAGTCAAGACTGCACAAGTAGATGGAGCCCAAAACATCGAGTGATTATCGGGAACCTAAGGTGGTTAGCTTGGCAATCAGCTGAGTTGCCAGTCAGATGCAGGGAAGGGTAGAAGACGTTACATAAAGTTAACTCGACCCTCCTGTACCAAACACTACACCGGGGCAGGTAAAATACCACACATAGTGCCAAGTGACTTGTGACTGCATAGGAATTGGTATGTGTGTTAAGCAGATCGGTGACTGGGGAGAAAATCGCGAGGTAGGTTACGTGTCCGATAGCAGCATGTCAACTGGATTCTGGACTAAGGTTAGGCCAAGCCTTTTTGACAGAAGAGAAATTAAAATAATCGTGATAATGTTTCGTGTGTAGTCACTAACGAAAGATATAAGATACCCAACTTAATATTTTCCACTCATAATGGCAGGGTAATTGTAACATATCTGTCATTATTAACTCCATTTATCTGGATTGGTCAGGAGCATATATGTATATATATATATATATATATATATATATATATATATATATATATATAGAGAGAGAGAGAGAGAGAGAGAGAGAGAGAGAGAGAGAGAAATTATATATATATATATATATATATATATATATATATATATATATATATATATATATATATATATATATATGCACCTTACAAGTGAATTATACAGCACTTAGGCTCCCAGTTCCACCCTTCATACTGGTGAACAATAGAGCCAAACAGTACCTGTGTGGAAATAAGTATTTTGAAATTTGTCCTGGGAATTATGTTCCAAAAGAGATAACCAACTACAGTGTAAAAATTGTGTACTTTCATAGTAAAATGATTGTGTTGAAAGTCTATATATATTTGTTAAAGATCATTATGCACTTTCATGGGAAAGTGATTGGTGTGTTTGAAGTCTTTATATGATTGTTAATAGTTATTGTGCACTTTCATGGGAAAATTTTGTGTTTAAAGTCCTTGTATGTTTGTTAATGGTCAATATGCTGCAATGAAATTATAACATTTGTTTCTCCCACTAATACTGATGTGTCCATCAGGCATAAGTATGTACCGTTTGTAGCAATGTAAATGTCACAGAGAAAATAGATTCATTTTTAGTATGCTCTACTTTCGTATAATGAAGAAAGAAATATGGGAGTGTATGAAAGTTGTGGTATAGCAAGAATGCAAAGGGAATGAATTCTGTGAGTGGTAGAGTGGGTGAAACATATTACCTTGAGGTAGTTTGGGCATGTGAAAAGAATTTATGAAGGGTAGGTTACAAGGAAAGTGTATGATAGTATGATTAAAGGGGTGGGTGTGAAAGGAAGACCATTGGTGACATGGGGAAATTGAATAGAGTATTGGAGGGAGAGAAATGAGGGAAAAATGTGTAGGATGGTGTATGCAAGGACAGAGATAATAGGAAACTTGCCTTGGCCACCCCCTTGGGTGTTCCTGGAGGAAATGGGCAATAGAGATATAGATAGATAGACTAAAGTTGTTATTCTTGTTCAGAGTAAGTGAAACAAGGAAATATATCCAGTTATATCCATGTAAGAAATATTTCAACGAAGCTTCCTCAGTTTTGAGGTATTCAGAAGAAAGTTTTTTTGCTTCAGAATTACTGCATTGATGTCGTCATGATGATAAACCAGTTTAATTATGAACAAAAATTATCTTTGGGTGTTTATAATTTTGTTTTACATTGATAGTATAGTGTTTAATGAGTAGAACTGAGGTTGCAGAATGTGGCTTGGAGCTTTTTTTATTATTTTGTATATCGTGTAATATTTCCCACTTTAGCGAGGTAGTGAAATATACACATATATACATATATGTGTTCCCCACATATTCCTATTATCTCTGTCCTTGCATACACCATCCTACACATTTTTCCCTCATTTCTCTCCCTCCAATACTCTATTCAATTTCCCCCATGTGTATGTGTGTGAGATAACTGTGATAATCAAGGAAAATGTATGGTAAAAGTAAGTAAAACACTTCCAAAAATCGATGAAACATGAAAACCTCACCTTGCTATTCCTTGCAACGTAGATTTTCATTATTCTAAGTGTTATTTGAAATGTTTGTGAATGTTTTGATAATGAGTGCAATCAGCTGCTGAGAGCTCTGTACAGTAGAATGTTTGTGGAGTGTTTACTTCCTCCAACCGTATGCAGCTGTTCATGATGCCTTTGGCACATTCCAATTATGGTATTGATAATTCAGACGATTTGCCTATCTTTTGTTGATTTCTGGTTGCGTTTTGCTTACTCTTCCCCCATATTTTTTTTGATCATCATCGTTGTCACTGATGATACTTATTTATTATTCCTAGGATATATAATAGTACCTAAAGATCACTTCATTTAAGTATCAGAAGTCCATTGATGTTCATTTCTTTCACATCTCTAGTGATGTCTGTGGTACTCCTAAACTGGAACTTTAATGTGGGATTTTCAGAGGTTCTATACATCTTTTTATATGTTTTAAACATCTTAGATATTAACCTCACATTTTCCCAGATATTCATATCCCACAACAGTTTTCCTGATTTATTATCTTAGAAGGAAACACGGAAAGTATTGGCAACTTGTCAGAAGATACAAAGTGCTCTGTATTCATTAAAAAATCTAGTGTTTAGGCAGTAGTTTGAATCACAACAGTCTCATGTCTTAAGAGTTGACAGTGATATATGAGAGATCAGTTTTGAGTGTTACTGATGTGTTTCAAACATTTGTACATGTTAGGTAGTGGCTGGGCACACCCAGCTCAAACGCCCTGGAGTTGTTGACGCACTGTCATGGCATCACAGTCCTCCCAACCTAGAAGGCATGTTTAGTTGACATCAAGGTGCCAAATACTCATTTCAGTCTCAGTCTTGGTCCTTTTGAAGTGAAGTCAATCTTCTGCATTACTTACTGAGATGGATGAGCCTGATAGAAAATTATAAGTCTGTAACCAGGTGGTAGATGCAAATGTCATGTAAGATGAAATAGAATGGGTGAAGGAGTGTAGATATTAGGACATATTTTATGATAAAAATACATAGAATGATGAGAAGTGTGTTAACCCTTAGATATCAGTATTTTCTCTATGATTTATTCCTGTGTGAAAAAAGAATCCTGATGAATGTGTATTGTACTTTCCAAAAATTAGTATGCTTTCCTCTTTGTTGGATGGTTATTTGGGCTTCAGGCCTGTTAACTATCTGATTCATTAAGTGACTATATGGATAATTTGGATCTCATTGATACTTCTGAATGGACGGGTAATTTGAATCTCATTGTACTTCAGAATGGAGGGAGGACCAGAGAAGATCGTAGAGGCGGCAGCAGAGATAGCAGAGGCAGCTGAGGAGGTGGGGACTGAACCACTGGTTGGTGTTTTGGATGTGGTGCTTCTCACTCTACTTGCTGGTGTTTCCATCTACTACTTTTTCCTTAGAGATAATAGCAAAAAGGAGGATATCCCTGCTATTAAGAGTTTTACTATATCGTGAGTATTGGTACTTAATGTTTTGTAGCATATTGTATGTACTCCCACTGTTGTATTATTTAGCTGTAAGTAGTCATTCATCATTTTTTAATGGAGCGTACACATTAGGAGAGATATTCATTATGAATGAAAGACTTCATTTTTTTCATTAAGTTCTATCAGCTTCATTTGAACTTTGATTTTGGATCCATGGGCAACATTGTTTAATCTGAAATGATTTCTTGACAGCTTATTATTGTAACTGAGCAAGCCAGGAATGCATTATTAGCACTAATCTAGATCATTAGCCCGTATTTACTGAGCTGTCTTCCACTTTTCAATAGAGTGGCTAATGCAGTTTTTTTTTTTTTTTTTCATTTCTCTGCTTGAACACTTTCATACACAGTTGCATAACACTTCTTTCATCTCCATCCCCACTCACCCTTTTTCACCATATCTATGGTCTTTCTTTCCATCTTCTTTTCATCTCTCATACACACCATCATCCTTTTAACTCCCATTCTTTCATGCGAACTCTGTTCTGTCCATCACTTTTTCAACCCCTCTTTTCTAGTCCTTACCTGTCACATCATTTCTTCACACATGCTTCTTACTCCACCCTCCTTTAGTACACAAAATGAAATTTGTCTTCTATACGATGTAAGAATAAAGCAAACTTTCAGAGAGTCTCCACTGTGGTTGCATACTGCAGATGCACCTCTTGTACCTTTCTCCCAAAGCTCTAGTCAATGTCCCACCTTTCAACACACCTTCCATTGTCACAGCATCTATTCCATCCTTTTCACTTGTGCTTCTCAGTTACTTGAAATTCTCAGCCACCTCCAATAATCTACCATTCGACCTTTTCATATTTTGAATCTTTCCTCTCAAATACAGTATACTTGCTTTTGCTTAATTCTTTCAGCTTCATCATCTTGTATGCCATCAAGAACTGTAAGTAGTAATTCAGTTTGATTTGAGAGATATGAATGTGCTGTATGAGATATGTGAATGTACTTAGGCAGTCGAATTAGTTTCTTCCTTCCCATATACATACATAAGTGCCTTTTTTATTCTTGTTTTTTCTGCGAGACTTGTTAAGCACAAAAAATTTATTTTATGAGACTGACTTTTTCCCTCAAAGTTTTGAAGATTGTAATGTTTGATCAAAGTTTATTTGTGTCTGTTGTATAGTGGCTGTAATTTTGGTTTCATGAAGGTGGACGTTGTTTGCATTTACTGTGTGTAGATCTAACTCTGAGAGCTCGCATTCTTTGAACCAGATTACAGAAAGCATTCTGAAAGGCATTTTCCTTAAACTATTGATCCTCTTATCTTTCACCATCAGTATCCATTATGGCATTATCTCTTAAAAAGTTGAATTAAGAGATTGGGTGAATGAATGACTAGAAACATTAACATTCATGAGTAAACGCGGTAAGTTTCCCCTCACACATTTGCTTATCAACATGTTCACTTTAGAGAGATACACCACTAAACTTCACAACACTTAATGAGCCTAAATTCAGTTCACAGGTCAGTTCAAAGGCCATCTTCACTGCACTCTCATTTTTGATATACCATGATTATTGCTCCCTCATTGTTGCAAAAACTGAGTTAATTCAAAGACCAACTTCACCACACCCTAACCTGTGCCACATTTCATTTCTATTGCACCTTCATCTTCACAAGCCCCTTTTCTCACTACAACCTTGACACCTCTGGCCTCTAACCTAACCTTTATGGGTTAGGTCAAAGGCATATCTTCATTTCAGAAAACCTTCATCACTACATCCTCTTTGTCATTTCATTCTTATAGATTAGGTCAAAGACCATCTTCACTTCACTCGAATCTCCACTACAACCAAATCATCACTATATCCTTGACACAGCTGTTTTTCTCCCAGAACCTTACAAGTCAGGTCAAAGGCCATCTTCACCATACACTCCTCTTTGCTACGCACCCATCTTTGTTAAACTTTTGACACCACGACCCATAAACATTAGGACAAACATATCATCATACCAGGGTTTGAACTCTATCTTACTGGCATGTCAGAGGCCTGATTTAGTGAAAGACGCATTTGACCCAGTCCATAAGGGTCAGGTCACATACATCCACCATACCAGGGTTTGACCTATACCAACATTTCAACTGACCCTTTAGGTCAGATAAAAAGCCATCTTCGCTGTACCCTTGCTTGTTTGGTCTGACCCTTACATATATGGCCAGAGGCCCTCAAACAGTTAAGATACATTTCATGTTATCCTTATGGGTCAAATCAAACTTATATTCACTGGTTTGGGTTAAATGTGCTGATAATAGGAAAACAGAAAAGGAAGAGAAACTATGAACAGTGATTTTATATCTTTTGGAGAGGAACATAAATGGGAATAACTTTAGCTTCACTTTGTTAGCTTGTAGAAAAAGGACACCATAAGGTTGGCATTTATCGTAATTTGTAAGATGTACTAGAATTGTTTCAAGAGTTGTCAGTAAAATAGGAATTATTACTTTCAGAAATCAGTCTCTCATAAGAGAGTGTGCTGTGGCTTTGGGTATACATCAATGTTTGTGAGGAGACAGAGATATGTATTTTATCTAGTGGTTAAGAAGCACATAACACTAAGGATGATACTGGTAACATTTTGATTGATTAATAGTTCATAGAATTAATCTAAAGAATAGTAGCAATAACTTCAAGTAGCAATGCACTAGTTAATTCTGTGGTTGATTTTGGATCTAGACTTGCCTTGTTATTTTTAGCTTGCTTAACCCTATTGCTCTTAGATTGAATTTTAGTGGGTAAATGCACAATAGACATTAAAAAAAGGGGCAAACATTCAGCAGTATTTGTATAAAGCTCTTGAATACTTAAACCTTATAAGTTATATATATTCAGCTGATGTTGAGGGTAACAGATTTCGTTTGTAGGTATGCATTTGTTCATAGGTCATATCTTTTCCCTTTGCTTGCTGGTACTATAAATGTTTCAAAAAGACTTGTACCAGTACTGTATTAGATTTCCTGCATATGATTTGAAATGAGCACTGAATAGATAGAGGGATTTTTATAGATAAGAGAATTATAATTTATAGATTATATTGCACTTCTATAGTTTTGTGATAAAACCAAAACTAAGATTTGATGAAAAACCTTCTTTGATAAAACATATCTAATTCCTTATTTATCCTTGTTTACCAGACCCACACAACTTCCATCTCGCACAAATGACAACAACTTCGTATCCAAAATGAAATCATCAGGGAGGAATGTAATAGTATTTTATGGATCTCAAACTGGTACAGCTGAAGAATTTGCTGGGCGACTAGCTAAAGAAGCCACCCGATATGGCATGAAGGTATGTATTAGCTGGATTACCCTAAAATTTTAGAAAATTCTTGATCATTGTTGTGAATCGCTTAAAATTCTTTAGAATAATTTATTTTTTTTTTAACCAAAAAGATGGAGGCTTTGGGGTTTAAGGTCTTGAATGCTAAGGAAGGAGATGCATGAGATAGAATGAATTAGATCTGTTAGAGTAGAGAAAGGAGGTAAGAGATGATATTTCCTTAAATGGATGGTCACCTGTTTCTGATGTTGCCTTGCTAAGGTAAGTAAATGTTTGAAAGGAGGAAGTTTAGAGTTGATGTGAGCAAAAATAAAGTAAAAAGATGTAATAGGGGTATGAAACAGGTTGGTCTGAATGGGAGCTTGAAATAGGGGAGATGGGAATAAGTGGAACCATGGTAGCTGAATTTAGTCACTGGGTGGGAGAGGGAGCGAAGTTCCTGAATGCATTGAGGAGCTTATGGAAAGGGAAGTCTGTACATGTCATGTCTAATTTAAATTAGGGTAGTTTTGAAGACAGTCACGGCATTGTTGTATGGATGTTAGTCTTGGACCCAAAATGCTTGTATTATTTGCTCAATCAAACCACCTCACCCCACTTATTGTCACCAAACATTTCATTTCCAATACATCCACCTTTCTCTGCACATTATTATTATCAATGTTGTTATTATGATTGCCATATTTGATTAGTTTTGATTGCAACACACATAATTAAGTGGTTGATATGATTTATGCTTTTCATCTCTGCAGGGCATGGTGGCTGATCCTGAAGAATGTGATATGAGTGAGTTGGCACAACTAACTGAGGTTGAGAATCATTTGGCCATTTTCTGTGTTGCCACATATGGAGAGGGAGATCCTACTGACAATGCTCAAGAATTTTATGAATTTTTGCAGAATGGTGATGAGCAGCTTGATGGGGTGCAGTATACTGTAAGTATCTTTCAGTATTGATTTTTTAACTTTTAATTCTCTTTATTCATTTAGATTTTAAGTTCACATTTGTATACTCCCTTCAGTATGGCTGGGGATTTTTAGTGTTCATATTGCTGAACTGTATTCTCTCTCTCCTCTGCTGGTTTTCCTCACAAGCAGTGAGTTATATATCCTCTTGGACTTTTGAACAGCCCATCTAACCAGTGGTTAGCGTAAATACTTCCCACCTGTCACTAACCACTTGTTCATGGTAGCAGCAGCTCGCTCGTTTTAGGCCCATCTTTAGCCAGTCAGAGACAACCGGTCTGCTAGTAGATATTAGCATTGCATTCAAGTTCATTGATAGGAAAATATTAACTAAGCCATTCACATCATACATATGACCTAATAGAATATCCAACAGATAATGAAGAGAATAAAGTTTTTGATTACGGAAATTTCATATGTTCAGTCCATAATCATAACTTATGGGTAAGAATCATAACTTACGGGCAAGAATAGAAATCATAAGCCACCATGAATGAAGTTTCTGCCCATGTATTACATGATACACAGGACCATTTTTGTTGCATTTTTAAAAAGACGACTTTATGCATCATACATTTCATTTCTGCTTGCCTCTGCCATCACCATTTTCTTAGGTATTAGAACGAAAGGGTTATTATGCCTAGCATATAGAATTTTATTAACCAGGTACTCATGAACAGCTGGATGAACTGGAAATGCATTGGTTTTGAAACATTACACTCAACTGTAAATAAGTACTTGGTTCATATAATAAATGATTCAAGGGCAGTTGGTGATAATGATATTGATACTACTCATTGCATGCTTGCCCATGAAAATGATGTATTTTAAATCCTCCATTCTTATGCAAGACTATTGGTGTGGGAACTTGAAGAAAAAAATAACACAGATGGCCTTATGTACACACCTTGTTGCAGTTAGCTGAAAGTTACATGTGTAAGTTCTTTTTTTGCACTCTCAGGTAGGTGTACATACAAATGTTCTTAAAGGTAGAAATGTATAATTGTACAAGTCTGTTGAATAATGTGAGATTTTATTTCTAGGTTTTTGTAAATATGGTTATGGGTAAGGGCATCTTTGTCCTATGGATAGGTTTTTAGTTTACTGTTGTTTTTTTATCTCTAGGGATGATATAGATATTGTGTAATTCCAAGCAGAGAGACATCTCAAAGACAGCAGTGAATATTTTTTAGCTGTTACTAATTTTTTCACAAATCGTTACAGGTATTTGGCTTGGGCAACAAGACTTATGAACATTATAACGCTATGGGAAAATATGTGGACAAGCGTATGACAGAGCTTGGAGCTATAAAAGTGTATGATCTAGGGCTAGGTGATGATGATGCAAACATGGAAGATGACTTTATTACGTGGAAGGATGCTATGTGGCCAAAGGTATTTACTATGCTGTAATCACTTTTACCTGTGTTCAGTAAATACATATATATAATTAGATTTTATCATCAAATATTGCTACATTCTTTCTACAGTTTATTTTCTTTCTTGCTATAGCATAATAGCATGAGGAACAAATGAACATTAGTCTCATATTGATATTTCGGAGAAATTGATATTAGTGTACGAATTTTCAATTTAAGAATGTTTTTTCTTTAACGTAACCCATTCTAAACCAAGAGGTGGAAGTTTTTTCTGGAACGTAACCCATTCTAAATCAAGAGGTGGATGTAACTAGATTATTGAGGACACTTTTTTTTCTGCACTGGGTTTTATTAATTGATATATGATGAACCTTTTCTTGAATTCTGTTTGCAGGTTTGTGAATTCTTTGGCATTGAAGCTCTGGCTCAAGAAATAAGTATGAGGCAATATAAACTGACTGTGCATGAGGATTATGACCCAGCTCGACTCTATACTGGAGAGATTGCTCGCCTAAATTCGCTACAGGTATTGTATGCTCTGTGTCAGATATAAGAATTATATTCCATTGATCCTCAGTAATGTATGTATGGATATTGGTTACAAAAGCACACTTGAACTACAGTACTTGATATCAGTGTATGGTATTCTCCAGAATTGATAAAGATTATCTAATTGCTGAAATTATTTTGATATTGAAATAATCTTTGTAAACTGAAGAACATAATGTACTAGCATTTAATTGGATAACTTTATATATATTTTACAAAGTTAAATTGTGCAATCAACATCATGCCCATTTATAAGCGTTATACTTTTGAGATAATGGAAGAAAAGGTAAAAATTTAACAGTAGATAGGAGTTTTTGAGGATGTATTTTTCTTTGCTTTAGAGTCATTATGTACATAATACCTTTTCTCTGGAAAAAGTAAAGACAGTCATGATAGTCATATGTAGATATTGAGGGCATGTTCATCAAAACGTTTTGTAATTAACCCTTTCAGGACAGCTCCCCCAAACAAATGTAACCACCAATAATGGGAAGTGAGATATGCTTGTACAGTTCCCTTTTTCCTCGTTTGAATTGGAAAGTGATGTCTCTGTATGTAAGCATACCACAAGCAACGAAGATTACTACTGGAAAAAATTCTTCTAGGCATTTAGGTACTCGTACACTGCTATAGCAGTAAGATGTCACTTGGCTGTGAAACATTAATTTTCTTCACCCATTTCAGATTGGCAACCAGAGACCTCCATTTGACAGCAAAAATCCATTTATGGCAGAAATCACTGTCAATAGAGAACTGTTCAAAGGTGGAGATCGCAACTGTATGCACATTGAACTAAATATTGAAGGCTCAAGGATAAGGTAATTGTTAACCTAAATATTGTATAGTATATTCCCTGTACAATGACTAAATGTTAGAATGTGTATGAAAATTACATGCAAATTATAGACCCCTAGAAAGTGGAAGAGCTTAAAAAGCTAGGATTTGTATTACCATATGAAAGTCTTATCTCTCCACTTGAAGGTATTTTGTCAGAAATAATGATTGGAGAAGGAAGCATTACACAGTTTAGACTTAAAGTAAGGAAGAAGAGAATCTCATTCCCATAACTCTTTTTTGATAGGGAGTACAATCCTTGCCCAGAATATATAGCATGAAAAGGGAACTGGAGTTGTATGCATGGAAAAAGCACTTAACCTTATTTTCATTCCAGGTATAATTCAGGTGACCATGTGGCTATATATCCTGTAAATGATCCTGCACTTGTAAACCGACTTGCTGAACTCACAGGAGAAAATCTGGAAAAAATAATTACCTTGATGAATGTAGATGAAGATAGCAGCAAAAAACACCCTTTCCCTTGTCCCTGTACTTATCACACAGCCCTCTCACATTATGTTGATATCACAGCCTTACCTAGAACTCATGTCCTGAAAGAACTTGCTGAATACACATCTGAAAATACGGTAAGAAATTTTGAGATTTCTCCTCTTGAGTGTGTGATAGTAAAGTATTTTAGTAAGATTCTTTCAGTATCTAAACTTGTTCCCCTATCAAATATGAATTCTTTTTTTGTTGGTTTTATTGGGTTGGATGTATTATGAATTTTTTCATGAATGTATGCTTTTGTTTGTGTGGAATTACCAGTTTGTACCATTCTGTGCATTTCAGAAACTGGTTTCAGATGATAGCTTACTCATATGTGAAACCATGTTAATGGGCCTGTGCTTAGTAGGGAGAAGTTGTATGCAAGTTGAAAAATGAATGATATGAAAAAATGATGTATTTTGGAAGGACGGAGGGGAAGATATATCATTGGAGATAGTTACTGGTATTTTTAAAGATCATGGATTATAAGGAGGTGCTGCAGGACTGACAACATTCTTTATATCAAAGACTGTACAAGATTTTGATGAATAAGACATTTCAGTAGAAATATTTCCAGAATGTGTTAGGAATGTTCAGTGATCATCTCCCAAACTTTTAATAGTGCTTCGTTTTGTTTTTCAACTCAAACAGGAAAAAGAAAAGCTTTTGTTTATGAGTGGAACAAGTGAAGCAGGTAAAGCAGAGTATCAGAAATGGGTAGTAAATGATGTCCGAAGCATTGTTCACATTTTGGAGGATCTCCCTTCCTGTAAGCCTCCTCTTGACTACCTCTGTGAACTACTTCCCAGGCTTCAGGCAAGATATTATTCCATCTCTTCATCAGGCAAGGTATTTGATACAGATTAATTTTACTTGAAGTTCTAATATATTTTATTTGTGGTTAGAAAATTTTACCTTTTTTGCTAGTTTCCTTAACCGTCATGATTTATTTAATGTTACAAAGTGGAATATCATTCCATTCTTTCCATGTGTTTCTAAGAATATGTGATATGTATATGTATATTTTATGCATATTATTTTACTGGAGAATGTGAAGACTTTATAGATACTTTCAGTTTGATGTTGTTAACATGTGACGTGATCTTTTCCCAACTCAAGCTGCATCCCAACACAATCCATGTGACTGCAAACGTATTGAAATATGAAACGCCTACAGGTAGAACAAACAAGGGGGTGTGCACAACATACCTTCATAAGTTAAAACCAGATAATGGTATTAAGTATCATGTACCAATTTTCGTCAGGAAGTCTCAGTTCAGGTAAGGAATTTTGTGTCTTGCTGAAAGTTAATCTCATGTTAAATGCCAAGTTTTGGGTATGGCACTTTCTGAGAAATCATTGCTAATTTTGAGACAGTGACAACTATGATGGTCTGTAGAGTTTTTGTGATTTATCTTAGTTTGGTTGTATTTAATAAAAAAGGTCTTAGGTGTTCTTTGGTCACTGAAAATACAAGTGCAGTACACCAGTGTTGCATTTGATGCCATTCTTGTTAGATTATATATTCACAGAGTTGTGAAGAGTGTTTGATGTGCTAATGAAAGCATTGTTTTAGAATTGAAATGGAGGAGATTTTGTTTATATTTTGTTATACTATATTTTGAAAGTTTTTTTTTTTTTTTTTTTTTTTTTTTTTTTTTTTTTTTCGCTGTCTCCCGCGTTTGCGAGGTAGCGCAAGGAAACAGACGAAAGAAATGGCCCAACCCACCCCCATACACATGCCTTGATTCAATCCACTGACAGCACGTCAACCCCGGTATACCACATCGCTCCAATTCACTCTATTCTTTGCCCTCCTTTCACCCTCCTGCATGTTCAGGCCCCGATCACACAAAATCTTTTTCACTCCATCTTTCCACCTCCAATTTGGTCTCCCTCTTCTCCTCGTTCCCTCCACCTCCGACACGTATATCCTCTTGGTCAATCTTTCCTCACTCATTCTCTCCATGTGACCAAACCATTTCAAAACACCCTCTTCTGCTCTCTCAACCACGCTCTTTTTATTTCCACACATCTCTCTTACCCTTACGTTACTTACTCGATCAAACCACCTCACACCACACATTGTCCTCAAACATCTCATTTCCAGCACATCCATCCTCCTGCGCACAACTCTATCCATAGTCCACGCCTCGCAACCATACAACATTGTTGGAACCACTATTCCTTCAAACATACCCATTTTTGCTTTCCGAGATAATGTTCTCGACTTCCACACATTCTTCAAGGCTCCCAGAATTTTTGCCCCCTCCCCCACCCTATGATCCACTTCCGCTTCCATGGTTCCATCCGCTGCCAGATCCACTCCCAGATATCTAAAACACTTCACTTCCTCCAGTTTTTCTCCATTCAAACTCACCTCCCAGTTGAATTGACCCTCAACCCTACTGTACCTAATAACCTTGCTCTTATTCACATTTACTCTTAACTTTCTTCTTTCACACACTTTACCAAACTCAGTCACCAGCTTCTGCAGTTTCTCACATGAATCAGCCACCAGCGCTGTATCATCAGCGAACAACAACTGACTCACTTCCCAAGCTCTCTCATCCCCAACAGACTTCATACTTGCCCCTCTTTCCAAAACTCTTGCATTCACCTCCCTAACAACCCCATCCATAAGCAAATTAAACAACCATGGAGACATCACACACCCCTGCCGCAAACCTACATTCACTGAGAACCAATCACTTTCCTCTCTTCCTACACGTACACATGCCTTACATCCTCGATAAAAACTTTTCACTGCTTCTAACAACTTTCCTCCCTCACCATATATTCTTAATACCTTCCACAGAGCATCTCTATCAACTCTATCATATGCCTTCTCCAGATCCATAAATGCTACATACAAATCCATTTGCTTTTCTAAGTATTTCTCACATACATTCTTCAAAGCAAACACCTGATCCACACATCCTCTACCACTTCTGAAACCACACTGCTCTTCCCCAATCTGATGCTCTGTACAAGCCTTCACCCTCTCAATCAATACCCTCCCATATAATTTGCCAGGAATACTCAACAAACTTATACCTCTGTAATTTGAGCACTCACTCTTATCCCCTTTGCCTTTGTACAATGGCACTGTGCACGCATTCCGCCAATCCTCAGGCACCTCACCATGAGTCATACATACATTAAATAATCTTACCAACCAGTCAACAATACAGTCACCCCCTTTTGAAAGTTGTTTTGGCATTATATCTAGGAAAGTTGCAAACATTAAGAACCAAAAAAGCGTGAAAGAAAATCAATTTCCAGTTGAAAGACCTTGCTGTGAGTTCAAACAGTGCACAGACTTTTAGATAAAGGGTATGACCATGTTCACTCCAAGAAGCAGATGGCATTGATTTGGGCTTTTTTTGTGCTTTGTTTGCTACTTTAGAAAAAGAAACTGTGGATTATGTTTAAAGTCTTTGATTCTCTAGGATGTAAATGTCAATTATTTTTTTACTTGAAGGTTACCCAGTAAACCACAAACTCCAGTGTTGATGATTGGGCCGGGCACGGGTATTGCTCCATTCCGAGGATTCATCCAGGACAGAATCCTCCAGAAAGAAGAAGGTGAGAATTTTATGTATTGAAGTAAATTACAAGTAGAAGAGAAAAATATATTTCTTCATCTTCAGGGCTACTTTCCCTGCAATAGCATGGAAACAATGGACTCCTTTGGAGCAAGAGCATCCACAAGACTGTTGTTTCTGTTCACATCAGCCCAAAGGCATAAACAAATTAGATACCATCAATACATTTACTGGCAGAAGTTTTGAACTTAGAAAAGAATACCTTAGCATCCAGTATAAACAGTTCATGCACTCCACCCTAAGCTACACCTCACGAGTCTGGTCATTTGATTCTCAAAAGCAAAGTAAATATGCTAAAATGGAAAACTACACAAATCAAGGCTCACAAACACTCATTGGCTGCTTGCCAACCACAAACTCCCAACACCTACACAAATATACAAAAATCTTCACAAATAATCTCGCTTCAATATGCTTGGAACTCGGTTGTTTGCAATAGCCCTAAACCCCTCCCCTCCAAACTGCACCATAGCTTGACACCATCTCCCAGTTCAAAAGAAAATATTTACCCGTTCCTCACACTTTAGCAACCAGTGCTGACAGATTCCCCCTTCCTCAGCAAACATGACATTAACTAAACACATACACCCAGTAAAGATTCAACAAGTATCAAATAACTTCCCTCCCAACTCGGTCTTAAATTGTAACCCAGCAGTTATATGCCCATCTGGAACTGCATTCTTCAGGCATGTATGAGTGACACTTTTTCATCTGCATTTTGCTTATCACTCTTCTCTGCAAGTCTGCAAACACATATTAATCATATTACAAGACCAATCATGACCAAGATGTAATTTTCTTTGTAAAGGCATCTAATTCCTCTGCTGTCCTGTACTCACCTAATACAGACAGATGTATGATGTCACCCTTGACTAGTGTTCCTGCCATGTGGATGTAGCCAACTTTGTTTATGCTGCAGTCCAAAATAACAAAAGTACATAAAATGGCATACATAATACCAATACACAGATGGAGATCCAAATTGCTAGTGAAATAATATAGATCCCTCAGTCTTATATCAGATGCACAGTGGAACACCTTATCAGCAATGAGCTCAATGAAGATATGCCCAGTGTGTAAAAACACACATACAAAACTAGCTCACTATAATGACTCACTATAAGTAGGAAAAGTGTTCACCCCTGTGGACAAGGCGGTGACCTTCATTAATGTCATGGATTACAACCGTGAATGTGCTTTGTTGTTCTCTTGAGGGAATACAGATGTTTCACGTGGCAACAAGGAGCTTTCTATAAAGAGGCATGTAACTTAGTTAACTTGAAATAGCTTTTTCAAATGGCCAAGGGAAATTTTTTTATCACGTACTGTGGAAACAGTTGCTAAGTCAGATAATTTTAGTGGGTGATATAGTCCACCCTAGTGCCACTCTCTCTCTAATACCACCCTGTTCCTTTGCACCACCACATTAGGCCCTCATTACCACATTTACTGGTAGGTTTTCCTTAAATATATCATGTAAATTACATGATGAGAGTTGTACACTGCTCTTGTTTCTTGTAAATTCCAGTCTTAAGAGTGAGATGCAGACTTTTTTTGAATTAGGAATGTAATCCCACCTTATGTGCTGGGCTTCATTTGCTCATTTAACAGATCACTCAACAATGGGTTCTCAAGAAACATAACCATGTAATTAAGCATGATCTCCCATTATGCTGAATATAGTTACTAGTTAGCCTCATCACTAAGAAGAATTTTTGAAAATACCTACCTCAGTATTTAGAATGATATGAGTTGTAAAATTCACATTTTTCATGTCTTTGCATGAAAAAGGTATTCATCATCCCCTTTGTTTTCATATGATTTTGTTTCTAGGTATGACATTTAGTTTTGAAGCCATGTGTTTATTTTGATAGAAGAATGCCACTTGTCAGTCATTCCAAATTAATTTTCACTTGTTCAGATCTTGTTCAGATTTTTTAAGACATTACCTCTGATTTATTACAAGAACCATTTTTAGTAAACAACGGACATTGCATAAAACAGGGGCTGGATAAAATCACTGACAAAATGAATTTCAAAATGATTGATTCCATTCATTAAAAAACAGTTTTCACTGCCAGTATATTACATTTCTCTGAAATAGTTTCAGGAACTGAAATTATTGCTTAATATGTTTGAGTAATATTACAACATAATGTAAAGCTATGATATTTAATATGTTTAATGTACCTTATGTCGTCTTTCATCTATATGTATTTACTAGATTTTTCACTTGTAGAGCATATTATGATCATGTTGTATTCATATAGGAAAACCTGTAGGAGAAACAGTACTCTACTTCGGTTGTCGAAATAAGGCCAATGACTTTTTATACGAAGAGGAATTAACAGCATGTAGAGACTCCAGTCTTCTAAAGGTGAATAATTTTCTTGCATTTTGTTTTAGCTAATTTCAGTATTACAAGAAGTAACACTGAGCATTGTCAGAGTAATTACCATTAAAGAATGTGCATAAACCCTTAGTGGGAGCTAAGCATTCGGAACAATAAAGATCTCGTACTAAAGAGTGAAAAGTAATAACATAATATAAAAAAGTAGTGTTACAAACATATGTTGTAAAGACAGAATTACAAACTGTACATTGTGAAAGCAATGTTGATTCACAATGATACAATGGAGTAGACAAGGTCTTCATAACCCACAGGAAAAAATTATCGTATTAGCTGTTACATTCTGAAACAAGAAAATAGATAATTGAAAAATAGTTATAATTATTTGCTGAAGGTCAGTTTTAGGGGTTTACCAAGACTTTTATAGTACATTACCAAAATGTGTGTATACTTCATTTGGTTTCCCTTGCTTCTCCCTGAAATCTTCGGATTCAGAAAGGTTTTTCTAATTGTACCAGATTTTTGAGGTCTGAAATGCTGATGTTGATTGCATGTATGTTACTTAACTATATTCATTGCTGTGTAATTTATTCTTTCAGCTTTATGTTGCATTTAGCAGAGACCAGGCAAATAAAGTATATGTAACTCATCTTATAGAAGAAAACATGGCAGATGTTTGGCGCATAATTGGAAAGGAAAATGGTCATCTGTATGTGTGTGGGTAAGTATTTGACGACATTATGGAGGGACATGATGTCACTGTAACAATGTAATATGCATACTGAGAGTCATGTTTTGTCTAATACAGTTTCTTCATCCATCAATTGAGAAATGAATGAAAGATTATTCCATCATTCAGCATAAATATTTCATGATATGGAAAGAGGAGGCAGTCTGTTAGAAGGTTCTGTGTTGTAAATGAAGGAGTAGGAACATAGGTATCTCTAGGCCCAAGCACACAGGGAAGTTGAGGAAATATTATTCATCCAGGAAGCCCCTTTATGAATAAATCAAGGCAGACAGTTCCTTTAATTCATGCACTGTAGAGCATAGAAAGAAGTTTTATCCAGTTATAGCATATTTTTTAAATATGTATTTCTGTGTTCCCAACAGAGATGCCAAAAACATGGCTCGAGATGTAAACGCTTCCATAATTAAGGCATGTCAAACAGAGGGAGGGATGACTCAAGGAGAAGCTGAACTTTTTGTGAAGAAGATGATCAACCAGAAACGTTATTCATCTGATGTGTGGAGTTAAAAGAAATTATGTTGTAAAAATTTCTTTGTAGACATTTATCATGTTGTAATGAACAGTTACTAGCTTTTATTGATGGCCAAAAATCTCTGGGCACATTGAACTCGAAGGGTACTGTAGTTAGGGTACTTTTTAATCAAATATTCATACTCTAGTTTTGGACCTCATGTCAATATTTCTATATAACACTTAAAAAACAAGTACAGTACAATGTTTTTGCAGAATCAGAAATAAAGTTGTTGTGATATTACACCTTACAAAAAGAGACTAGAAATATTGATTTTTTCTGTTTTTTCAAAACCATATTTATTTTTTTATTTCACTGGTAAAAGTTAGGTCTAAGTAGAGTTAAAATTTTAAGTTTTTTGTATATATACATATGGAGAGAATGAGTGAGGAAAGGTTAACAAAGAGGATATATGTGTCGAAGTGGAGGGATGAGAAAAGGGAGACTAAATTAGAGATGAAAGGATGGAGTTAAGATTTTGAGTGATTGGGGCCTGAACATATAGGAGGACGAAAGGCATGCATGGGACAAAGTGAATTGGAATGATTTGCTGTCACTGGACTGAACCAGGGCATGCAAAACATCCAGGGTAAACCATGGAAAGGTTTGTGGGGCCCAGATGTGGGTAGGGAACTGTGAGCAGATGTGGCCTTTTTTCATTGCTCCTGGCACTTCCTCACAAATGTGGGAAATGGCGATCAGGTATGAAAAAAATAAATACACACACACATACTGCTCACTCCTAAGAACCGACATATCCCTCGTATTGTAAGTAGCACATCCTTGGGTTATAGAAGCCTTTAGAAAGGTCTTGGATAACACCAGGATTCTCATCATTAGTCCTTGGGTAATTGTAAATAATTAAATACAATAAACATATATAAAAGGTTTTGCACTCTGTTTGCATGGAGTTCGAAAATTTCTGGTTTCTTTCCTAATACCACGACAACTTACAAAAAGGCAAGGTAGGTAAATGCAAGTGTCTTGGAGTGAGGAACAGGTCTACAGTATGCCGGGAATGGGTTGGTCCAAGAATTGATTCTTTTTGTATGCAAATGACACAGCTCTGGTTGTGAACTTTAGAAAAAAATTCCAGAAGCTAATGTCTTAATTTGGTACAGTTTATGCAAGGAGGAAATTTCGAGTTCTGTGAACAGAGTAAGGTAAAGAGATTTAGCGGGATGGGGGGGGAATAACCAAGATGGTTTGAGGGTGAGTTTGAGAGGGGAGGAAGTAGAGTGCTTTTGGTATCTATGAGTGGAAATGACAGCAGCTAGAACCATGGAAATTGAGCTGAGTCTTAGGATAGGAGGGAGTTGGAGTCCTAGTTGCACTGAATGGATGGAAGGAGAAGTCCTTCTTTTAGGACAAAGATGAATAGGTTTGAAGGTATAGTAGTCCCAGTGGTGGTGTATGGATGCAAATCTTGGACCCTAATTGCAAAAAGATAGAAGATTGTGGACATATCAGAGATGTAACAACTGTTTAGGGATTCTGCTGTAGAGTTTGTAGATTTTGAGGATTATATAAGTTTTAATTTGAAATATTGACTCAAGAAAATTTACTTACAGATTGCTGAGGAGTAAGATTGACCTGAAAATATATACAAACGTAATTGTATGATATTGATACTGCTCGTGTACCCTCTAACAGATTTCAGGCATGTAAAAGCATTTTTAGTACAATATTGTGGTGAAAGGGGATATGTGTTTTTTAGCAATTCCCATTTTATATTTTCTAACTTGCCTCCACTGAAAAACAAAGTACATCTTATAAATATCTTCACTCGTAATAATCTTTCCCTAGACTTTGTGCCTATTGTCTAAGTTGAAACACTGTTAATTTTTTGACTGATAATATGCATATTATATTTGAGTGTAGATGCCACAGTGAAGTAGTTAGTATCCTTAATTTGCTGCTAAGGATATTCTTCCTTTGATATCAATCAATATTTTGCAAGTTAGAATGTATAGGATTGGTAGCTCCTTGACTGGAGACAACTGAACAACTCACAAAGTTTTTATTCCCCTGTAACAGTTGAATAAATTTTTATTATTTTTTTTTGATATTTTGCTTCTCCAATTTCTTACCATATCCTTTCTGAATGAATTTATATTTAGTTGCTGAAGTAGCAGGTAAAATGATTATACTGTAGGAAGTCGATTACCTCCACATCAGATAATCTTTAAGATTACATATCTACGTGTTTCTGAGCCCCAGACGCTTTACTTGTTAAACATACACATCACAAGAGATAGCAGTTAGAAAATATGAAGCAGATTCCATGCTCAGTCTTCATGTGATTAAGAGATACAAAGTAATTATTGCACACTATGGTCTTTTTACTGCAACTGTTAGCAACTAATGTTATAGGGTAACAAATGTGTATAGGTTCAATGATGCAGAGGGTGATATGTCATATTTGTGCATGTTTATTTTCAGCATACCTCACATTAGTGAACATACTCTACCATCATCTCAATTTTGCTCTAAAATTGAGCTTTGTAAAACATGAAACATCAATAGGTAGGTGTTTTATTGATGTCTATTGATGTCCTTTGGACATGAACATGATGTATAATGTGTATAGAACTCAGTTGATGATGGAAAAAATAGAGCATTAGTTAGTGGTGTTTGAAATTCTTGTACACGATATTTATAACTGTAGCAACCAAAAGATTGACTAAGTATTGTCTTTTAGTGAATGAAAGGTATGACATATTACTTAGAAATATATCAGAGAAATATTGTATGTGACAACTGTGTTGTATTTTTAAAGCACCAAACAAAAAGTTTAAAGAACGTCTTCCTGGAACAAAAGTGTTGTTGAACTAATTCTTTTGTCCAAGGGTAAGTTACCTGTATTTAGATGGAAACAAATGACTGAGACTTAGAGGGAAAATCCCTCACTTAACTCTTTGTTCTGTTGTTTCTTTTGAAAAGTAATACAGGAAGGGAGGATTTCCAGCCACCCACTACTGCTCCTTTTAGTCACCTCCTATGACGTGCAGGGAATATGTGGGCAGTATTCTTTCTCCCCTGGCCCCAGTGATATCACAGTATTATCATTATTTTGTGAGCGAATAAGGCCATTCACTATCTCTTTCTTGTGCTAACTATTGTGGGAAACTGTGAATAAGTATAAAAAATGATATAGGTATAATGCCAGAGCCTCTTCTCCAAGGGCTCCTGCCACTTTTGGGCTGTGCTGCAATCAGTAGTAGGGAAAGGATGGACTGCACTGGGATGAGAAGTTCTTTGACAACATTGTACTCTGACGTTTCAAGATTGCTAAAGATGATTTTTCCCATATAAAGTAACCACAATTAGGCAGAGTCCAGTAATTCCATCCCTGTTTTTAAAATATTAAACAACTTAAGACATCACACAACATCAGTGCAGTCCCACCTTCATTCTAAACCATTCACTCAAATGAATCTTAAACCTACATGTGAGGCTTCCTTTATTAGACTATTATGCTGCAACCAGAAGGCTTAAACACACCCTTTGTAGAATCAAATCTCCTTAGAAAGCTTTCTCATTCACTTTAGCATACACCTTCTTGAATCCAAAAGTGGAGCTTACACTTTATTATAATCTAGATTCTTTCACTGTCTTTTTAATTGCAAAAATCTGGTTTACACATCCTCTTCTCTTTCCAGAGGTGGAAGGATTGAAACCAGGAAATTTGACGTATTTCTCATCCAAAGAAACTATAATTCTTTTATTGTGATAAGTCTGGGGATAATCCTATCTAAAGGCACTTGCTGCTACACTTGGCAGTCATGTGTATTTACAAAGCTACCTGCATTCATGCAAGTATTAGTTGTCTGTGTCCTTCATAATTCAGAGTGGATATTAAAAACACTTCACAACCTCCTGTTTCTCATCACTACCTTCCAGAGCCACATTGTAGCAAGATTTACACCTTTTATTTCCATTTCCTACATGGTGCTTGAGTGGCACAGCAGCTCGTCACCTAAGCTTATTCTTTGGTTTGACATTAACAATGTCCAGTGTTTGGCCCACTCTCGTCACCAGACCCAGGTACCCCTTCACCAATGTCCTCTTCCTCCTTGAAGGTTCGCTCCTGTATATATGAACATTTGATAACCTGTATCCCCATCACATGGTGGATACATCCTCCTGTCTTATATTAACTATGTGAAGATGGCCTTCAGCAAAACCAGGGTGCTTGCTTTTTCCACTGCCCATACCTCGTTCCATGAATGGGTCTCCTTCCATAGTCTGTTGTACCTTTTACTCTTTAGCATGTTAAGTTATAATGATGACCAGTCAATTATGGTTGTCATGATGATGGCCAGCCAATCATGGTTATCATGGTCACGTCCAGCTCACCAGGCATAATTTTGTACCGTGGAAAAATGGGAGTGAAGACATGGCTATCATGGTAGTGGTCAGTCGTTGGTCATTACTTTATACAGTAATTAACTGTTTTGACTTTGCAGAAAGAAAGCTTTACACTCATGGATCTTTTCTTGTATCACTCTTTTCTGTTTATTTTTGTATGTTGTCCGTATATAATACTTCTTCCAAAGAACCTAACTTTGATTTCTTCTGTCAGCCACTTGATTCATCCATCACTTCTATTTGTAGAAATATTACAATACATTTTTTCTTAATATATCTTACTTCACCTTATGTTTTCTTATCCGTGAAGTGGAGTATATGAGATCTGGCATCGCCAGTAAAATCATTACTTTTGTTAAGTCGTGAGTATACTGGTCAGGCACGACCGGCCATGACTATCACACCAACATACAGTATCACATTTATACAAATGACTTAGAGCGTACTAAAAGGGCGTTCATGACTAGCTGCGACAAATGAAAAGCAGCCTTACTAGCAGGAAGACATAAGTGTGCATGCAAATATATGAGTTGACTTTTTTTTCTTTTTTGTTATTGTGGGATTAGATTCATGTTAGGGATAGCGTTATCAGGGGTTTGTGGAGCAGTTCTGGCTTGGCGTCTGCACGGTGCAAGCAAGTTGCCCCATAACAGGGAAGAATCTTTATTGACCTTTTTGTAAGTTTGTTGACAGACGGATAATGGCGAGTTCTGTGATTGTGGTAGTGATACACACTGTCAAATGTGTTCCTGAAGTGAGGAATCATGTTGGTACTAGCAGCTAAGGTCCAAATATCAATTGCCTGATAAGGTGGTGGTTTTATGTGAAAAATGCTTACAATGTTCTGCGGTATTTTTTACATAATGACTTGTAATACATCCTGTGGAATCCACTTCAAATCGATGAACATAATGCAGTGCTCAAAATTGAACTTTAAGGAGGCTTTTCAGGAACGGAATTGACACAGAGGGTGGAACCAGCTTCCGCTTAGATCCTCACTAAAGTCGAAAACTTGACAGTTTCTTATCCTAGGCGAGACCTACTGAAGGCTTCTGCAAGCCTCCCTTGCTAGAATGTGTTCCAAAAGCTATTGACTTCGTCTAGTTACGCGCAGGTGCCCTTCCGTCAGAGCCCTTTGAGGTTCAGGATCCAAGGCATCTTTTAACATTCTTGTCAGTGAGGCATTGCCCCACGTAGGCATTCCTTCACCCTTAAGTCCCTTTTCATATGTAATCGATTTTGGAATTTAGTGATGCCATGAAGAAATGCTTTTATCAACGTGTGAGGCGATTTCGAAACCTCAGACTTTGATATTGCATGGAAATACTGTTTTATGTCGACGAAAGTGATTCAGAAATCAACATTTCTCCAGTTTATAGAAAATCATAACTGATATATTTGTAGATAAGCAGATAGATGCTCTATCAATCCACTGCAGGAATTACATCTTTAATATTCTACAGCTTGGTCCTCAAACCAGAGACTAAAACCGGTTTTTATTATAGGGTTTTGATCGTAGTACCCTTATATGGCGGCCAGTTTAAAACCATATTTATTAAAGATAAAAGGTATGTTTTATTGGCAATTCTTGGTAAAGGTGAAATAATTAAGTATATTTTGCCGAATAAACTCTGTGGGTAAATCTTGGTTCGGGAAGTTTAGTAGATTTATGGAACTAGTTGCCCAGTACAGTAGGGGTAGTTAGGTCTTTAAGTAGCTTTAAAAGAAGGTTGAATGTGTTTGTGGTTTCAGGCTGTTGATGGTAAGGTGAACCTAACCTAACCTAACATGGGCCAATAGGCCTCTTGCAGTATCCTCACTTCTTATGTTCTTAATAGATTAAAAAAAAAAAAAAACTAGGAAAGAAAGAGGGCGATGCACTCCGTCGTCCGATTTTCTGTTTGTAAACGGTACAAATCCCTTGTTTATCCCTGACCAACGGTAAGATGAACCAGCGTCATGGCAGGTATTTTCTGTAGGTCATATCAAAGTAAGTGTATAGGTCAAGACTCAGACCAGTGTGGTGTTCCATGAGCAACAGTCTCCAGCAAGAGCAACAGGTTGTGGGTCGAGACGTCGTGATTGTATGTTACACGTGTACAACCCCGCACTTCTTAATGCATAAATCCAGGTATGGTTTCCTTTGCTGTCTTCTATCATAAGACTTATAGAATAAATTCCTCACCCACAGTTTGACGGCAAGTGAGTGGGAAAAAATATGTATTCCAGGGCATTGTGATGCCTTAGGAAAGGTGATAATCAAAGATCCGTCAGAGTTGGCCATTGCGTCACTTGTTGTTGAGTTGGAAGTTTATCTGAGGTAAGAAACCTTAAGACGTTCACGTGCCCCTAGCAAGAGAGGAAGGAAAGGGGGAACTCCATTGATATTTCACATTGTATCTCGGGTTTTATGTTTCATTTTTGGTACGGTTGGTACAAGGGTTTCACGTACGGTGTCCTTTTTTTTTTTTTTAAGGAAAAAGCGACTGAGGACAGTTGTTAGAGTGTCATTTTAATGTTAAAATCGTGAAAGTTATAGTTTTGGGTCCATCGTGAAACACTGGAGCGGGAATTGTCACCCAGGTATTGCTAGAGACCTGTCCATATTCACGAGATTATTTGAGTGTATCTTTCCCGCTAAACTCTGCTGATTTCTAGGGCATTGAAGGGTTGATTTTGCCAGCGTCTCAAAAATTTAGGTAGAGTCCAGTGAGTCGTAACCTTTAGATAATACAAGATATAAGTAGATTGAAGGGTTAGTTTGGGGAACAACCATTTTAATTAGACGCTGAAAGTAGGTTTGGATAGGCAATGATTTTTGTCCTGCAGTGTAAGTATAACGTTTTAGTTAAACAGGAAATGTTGCAGAGGACGATTTGGAGTATCAGCTCTTTAGTCTTCGAATTTAGATAAAACGATGTGGTGGAGTTTATGAATATCAGGAAAGTTGTGAGGTTGATTAAAGTATTTGTAAGTTAAACCATGATGAATTTTTCTTTCACCTGAGATGGTCTTGATTAGGGTATTTTTTTTTTTTTTTTTGCATGTTCCATGGTAGTCACAACAAAAAATGAAACTTGTAAGATTTGATGAGCTTATGAAAACTTCATGGGATGGCTGCTTGTGGAGGTGTTGGGTGATTTATGAACATTGGGCTGATTTCTGTTTGTCGACATTTATTGGGAGTAGAGGGCATGGTCATGGATATGTCTGGTATATTTGGACTAGAATATTGAAAATAGGTAGATTAGCAGAATCTTTTGTCCCTTTATATCATTGGTTTTTACATATAGATAGAATGATTTATGAATGGTTGATACGAGGGTATATGTGTTGAGACTGGTGGTGACAAGAAGATGGGGGGGGGGGGGGAAATGAAGAAGAGACAGGAAGACAAGGTGAAAAATAATTTGAATGTTTGGGGCCTGAATATGCAAGAGGATGTAAGGCATACATGGGATAGAGAGAACAGGAGTGATGTGGTAAAATTACGCGTATTTGTTGACATTGTTATTAAGCTATACTCCTTTCAGTTATAACTGCTCCTCATACAGCCTCAGATTTCATACATTGTCAGTTTTTGTAACAGATATTTATTTGTAGTATCTAAGTTTTCCCATCTTTCTGATCTCAGGCATTGAAGATGACGTTAGCAGAGTACAAAGACTTGATTGCTACAACAGCGACTATAGTTACAGTCATACAGTTTTTAAGTGGAACTGACATTTGTCGAAAAATCATCAAACAGGGATCAACTGGAGACATATCGGGCTTCCCTTTTGTTGGAGGAGTATTTTCCACAAGGTGAGTGTATTTTGGGGGTTAAAACTGTTATATTAAACCAGTAGAAGGACAACATGAGTTTTTTCATAAAAAGAGAGGATTGTCTACTCTCACCTGAAATGTAACTAGCTAACAGTATCTTGCCTTAAAAGTCTTCTCGCATGAATATCTATAAAATATGTTATATCTTATAAACTATAGAATGTTAACATTGTTTTGTGTGATTATTTACAGCATGTGGCTCACATACAGTCTACTCTTACGTGATGCTTCTATGTCTGTGACTAATACAGTTGGTCTGGTTCTGCAGGTATGACAAAAAAATTTACTTCTTTGTAAGCTTCTTTATTGATTTTAATAGGTACATTTGTAGTGAATGGTATGAGCATAATGTTCTTGTATGGATAGAATATGGTTGATTATATCCTGTTGTGTTGCTTCTTTGTGAGATTCTGAGAGTTTTATGCTAGAGGATAAGTTGTATGATAAATGTAAATTTTTTGTTGTACTAAATTAAAGAGAAAAATTAGATTTTTTTTAGACTGACTTGTTGATAAAGTTATAGGTGAAAAAAGTTTTAGATTTAGAACTTTATCAAGTAAGAATGAGTATTGAAAACAAAGCTTTACTTTAAATATGTAGGCATCCTGTTCTGACAAAGTGGTTGATAAGAATTTGAGAAGAAAGCTGAATGGTAGGCAAACTGCTTAAACATAGAAGTGTTACTTTTGAAGTGTAAGAGGGAAATGATGTCTTGATTTGATATGTATGAATAAAACAGTGAATCTAGAGTGAAAAGTACCAAGGTTATTGAAAGACTTTTTAGATACAGGTTTACTTAAGTGAAAAGAGAGTAATGCAAAACCTCAAGGAAGATATGGAAATAGAACTACCTGAGTAAAGGATATTACGAGGTAAAATATACACAGTGAAAGAAAAGTTTATGTGTATATATATTATTATATATTTATTATTATGCTTAGTCACTGTCTGCCGTGTTAGTGAGGTAGTGCAAGGAAATAGACGAAAGAATGGCACAACCCACCCACATACATATGTATATACATGAACACTATATTTTGTTTTTGTTTTTTTTTTTTTGCTTTGTCGCTGTCTCCCGCGTTTGCGAGGTAGCACAAGGAAACAGACGAAAGAAATGTCCCAACCCACCCCCATACACATGTATATACATACGTCCACACACGCAAATATACATACCTACACAGCTTTCCATGGTTTACCCCAGACGCTTCACATGCCCTGATTCAATCCACTGACAGCACGTCAACCCCGGTATACCACATCGATCCAATTCACTCTATTCCTTGCCCTCCTTTCACCCTCCTGCATGTTCAGGCCCCGATCACACAAAATCTTTTTCACTCCCTCTTTCCACCTCCAATTTGGTCTCCCACTTCTCGTTCCCTCCACCTCTGACACATATATCCTCTTGGTCAATCTTTCCTCACTCATTCTCTCCATGTGCCCAAACCATTTCAAAACACCCTCTTCTGCTCTCTCAACCACGCTCTTTTTATTTCCACACATCTCTCTTACCCTTACATTACCATGGAAAGGTCTGTAGGGCCTGGATGTGGAAAGGGAGCTGTGGTTCCAGTGCATTACACACGACATCTAGAGATTGATTGTTAGCAGATGTGGCTTTTTTTTTTGGCTGATTCCTGGCGCTATCTCTGATGCATGAGGTGGCGATATTATTTTGTGTGGTTGAGAGAGTCTTTATGATGGAGGTGAGGAGATGTATGGGAAGGCCAGGACTAGGTGGAAAGAGAGAATGGTGGGGTAATTGTGGAAGAAGGTGACAAAGCCTGGAACACATTCTTCATACACTACAGTGCTGTACAGAATGAGATCGCGTAATAGATGAAGGTGGACATTATTAAACATCAGGTCTTTAAAAAAATGTATGACCTGCAATTTGGTCTTCTACAGTTGTTATAACGTGTAGATGAAATTTTTGATAAACTATTTTGTTTACTTCTTGTTTATGCATAGGGCTATAGTATATCAACAGATTCACTGGGAATTTGTGAAATAAATATTTATAGATATTTACTTCCATACATTCATAGAGATGCTGGTTTTGTCCAGTGTTTCTTTCAATGTACTGGACTGTCTTTAATGCTCTGAATTAAATTCTATATCTCAACAATTAGTGGAAAAACCATCAAGAAACTTTTCAATTACTTAAGATATAACAATAAGAAAACTCTTAATTGTAGGTGAGAGATCAGATATGAAGATTCCTATCACATAAAGGATAAAAATGACAACTTGGAAATCCCTTTTGTTTGTTGGATTTCTCTGTTGTGGAAAACAAAACAGTTATATGCATTACAAATCAGATGAAGAATTGTTGAAAATATTTTCATTTATGGATATGCTATTCAGAGATTTATATGATATTAGCATTACTAAGCAAAAACAATGTTTGGAAAGGCAAGAAGTTACTTTTATAAGTTTACCAAAACACTTCCCCGGTCAACTTTCCTTATACTTTTTCACTGTGATACAATTTACCATCTTGTAAATCGATGATACAATCTGGACAGATCTGAGAGCTGCTTTGTGATTTTAATGGCTTTGTAATGTCTTTTCATTTTTCCTCTTCTTTCATTTTATTTTGTGCTGCAGAAGTATGGGTCATTAAGGTAGGTTACTGTATTTGCTATGCCTGTCTAAGAATATTCCCCTTGGGTTTCTCCTGCTGTTTTATCACTTTGCAGTGAAAGCTGCCCAGAAGTTCTTTGAGCATATATTTTTTTGTCATGTACACAGTACATATTGCTCTTCACTGAATCAGAAAATGCTTCGAAGTGTGTGAACAGCTCACTTCTTTTCCTTTATTGTTCATTATGGGCCGCTTACTCATTTTCTTGTAGACATTTTTCTGCCATGGTAAGTGACACACATGCAGCAGACTCAGTACAGTAATAGGTGGCAGGTAACCACTGATCAGGAAGGTACTACTGCCTGAGTATTGGGAAGGTTAGTGATGGACTGCTGTCAGGCTCCTCTTCTTGGCCCAAGTTGTTGCCTTTTCGTTTTGCCTTGCATACACAAGGGTTACTAGCATTGACCATGAAGTGCACTCTTTCTTTATTACCTATAACACTCAGAAACTCGCATGACTTCTCTGTATTTTCCAGCAGTGAGCACTTTATGCTAACCCTGCCTAATGGCAATATTTCATCATAGGTAGAGAGGTTCAAGAGTTAGTGGCCTAAAAAGTGTTGAACTCTCTCCTGACATGGAAAAAACAGGTAATTACAATTAAGTAATTACATACACAGAGGTATCTTCACAGGAATTCCTGCTTGACAATGGGGAAATGGGGCAGCAGAAGTGTTTTTGAAGTAAAAAAAAATGAATTAAAGCATTTTTTAATAGGATAAGGCACAGTTGATGCCACCTAAGTGGCAGTTTGTCAGGTAAGACATCCTCCACTAATTATGTTAAACCAACCACAGATCATGACTTACAAATGCAAGGTATTCAGTAGCATTGCTGAGTGTGGGTAAACATAGCCATTAGGGCAACTATAAGATGGGAAAATACAATCTTTTTGATTCAAGCTGGCAGCTCTGTATACAGCTATCATTTGTCTCAAAGCTAGAGTCACTTGTGAAAGCAAAATAAGGCCATTAGCATTGCATAAACCAGGCAAGTAAGGTATTTTAAGGCAAAGTGGGAAAAATACACTTTTCAGTCAAACTAGGCTACACTAAGGCTGTTGTCTACCCTCCAGACAACACCACAGAAATCAACACCAAACCAACATTTTATTAAGTGATTTTCAGAATTAGCATAAAAACTAAAGTCATTTGTGGATGACTCATGTATTTTATTCATGTTTTTCTGTTAAGAAAATTAGTCATGCATCATATTTCTGGTTTTAAAGATGTCTTTTTTGTGATATTCCCAGGGTCTTAATCTCTGTATCTCTTTGCTAAGACACGAGCATATTGGTAAGGAAATAACGTTGTTTTCAAAAGAGATGCATTGTGCATAAGATGTTATCATTCAGCACAAATATGAATGACTTATGATCTAACCAACAGCTTTTAGAATTGAGTTACAGTACCCTATTACAGTTTAGTTCCTTTTGACTGAGTAAGCAAGTATTAAGGATACTACAACAAATTCAAAATTGGTTCCTTCTTGCTGATAGACTGAAAGTAGATATTTCAAATAGTATGTTGATAGCATCATATAGGGTAGGATGAATTTGAGTCCATTGTAGGGAGTGGGATGGTCCTTCCCCTTACCTGCTTGCAGAAAGGGGATTGAAATTATCAAATGAATGTCCACAAAAAATGCAGACATGTATGTTCTCAGTTCACCTAGCAAAATTGGAAAGAATTAATGATAATACGCTGTAGCTAGAATTACTTGAGAATGATGTGCGGGGGGCTGGATGGGAGCGGGGGGCTGGAAATCCTCCCCTCTCGTTTTTCTTTTTTTTTTTCTTCCAAAAGAAGGAACAGAGAAGGGGGTCAGGTGAGGATATTCCCTCAAAGGCCCAGTCCTCTGTTCTTAATGCTACCTCGCTATCGCGGGAAATGGCGAATAGTATGAAAGAAAAAAGAAAAGCATTAATGATGATAGTGGATCGAAATGCCTTTATGAGCATAGAAGACGCTGATGGATTGAAATGCCTTGTGTCATTTAGTCCTCTGAATTACTCTTGTTACTTAATGTTACTCCTTGTCAAGTAACTGAAACAATATCTTATGATATTCCACCATGGACAAGCAGTAATTTGACTATCCCATTTATAAATAGGTCAGTTTTGCAATTTGTAGATAATCACAGTAATTCTCATCTGTCAGTTTCATTGACAGCAAGCCAAGCAATCATGTTGATGAAATAAGAGATAGGATTTGAAGTGTCTGATCAAAAGTTCATGTTGTTTTGTTGGAAGTTTCATAGTGGCATGACTTAAACTGTGCAGTTGACTGTATTGTTGTTCCTCATTTTTTGTTTGAAGCTTTTACATTAGTTGAGCAGGTGTCCTTCCCTCAACCAGTGTGATTAGCTTAAGGTCTCTCTTTGCTTGGATAAAAATCTGTGTCTAAAAGAAAGAATTCTGAGACTTAAGGCAGGCTAAGGACATATTGCTATTACCCCACACTGAATTTGATGTGGGTTTCATAATACAGTTAAACCTGTTATCCATAATTCGAAACAATGAAATGTACAAAGCAATGTGTGCTTTTCAGTTTTGGTTAGCAATCCTTGATTATAAAAAAGAAAAAAGATCTGTAAGAATATTTCAAATTGCACATGCACTGCGTTACAGCGATAAGTGTGTGCACCGGTGTTTTGTGTTGCTGGTGATTGTTTACTGTCTTCCATTTGCTTTATGGCATGGTGTTGTGTGCTGGTCTTGCACATTTGTGTATTTTGTGCATCCTGAATTACTACTGTGGGTGGTGGCCCCTTTTAAGTGTCGTTAGCAATTGCCTGACTGCACCTTGAAGCCATCTATGTTTCGCATGAAGTGCAAGACGAACACTTTAAGCCTCTAAAAGAGAATGGAGTTGTGCAAGAGGCTGGCCATGGGCAAGTCCAAGGCTGCACTTATGAAGGACTTCAGTCTCATTTGCTTACATATATTAATATTTCTTGTAAATAGAATATTTATGAATATGTAATATATTTTAGAATATTACAATTTCTGAATTGTTGAATATATTAAAAAAATCTTTTAACTAGAAATTTTTCTATTCGACACAACTGATTCTCCCAAGCATTTTGGAGAACATTGTTTTTACTGTACTGAGAATGTCTATTAGTCTTTCCATATCTTTGATACCTGTTCCCTTTGGGAACTCTCTCGAGGAGGTGGAAACAGCAAAAGAATTTCCATAACTGGTGATCTCCAGTGATACTGTCGGTACAGGAAATGGGTTTCACACTAGTGTGGCAGGAATTTTATCATTGTTATCATTAGAAATACTAGCCAGAGATAAACAGTTGTAGGTAAAGGTGTTATTACCACTGTTTATGCAGATCAATTTTAAGAATGATTTTTTATTTTAATTCTAAAATCAATCAGCTGATGTACCACTAAACTCAGTCTGACTATGCCAAGGTGAATTCCATTTAGCCATTGTCATTGATTCATTAAGTGGCTTTGAAAATCTAATAAACTAAGTTTTCTCTAATTTATGTTACATAGTACATAGTATCACGGTGATTATTATTCATAAAGATTCATTGTAAACAAAATGTGTGGATTGGTTGTGTCACCAGGTGTGGGATGGCAAACTCTTATAGTTAGGGGTTTGAGATTTTTGTTAAAGCATTGTTTAAAGGGGATATTTCTGTGTAGTGTTTCTAAGCATTTACAAAAACTCCGGATTATTAATTGTAAGTGATAAGAAATCCTGTATATTTTTGGTTTATGTTACAGAAATTGGTCATGCGCACTGCTGATTGTATCATTCATATTTTTCTTATCAGTTCATATTTTTATGATGACTTGAGAATAGTCTTTTGATGCAAATTACTTTATCCTTGGAAATTAGGTGCAGTAAGGAGCATATTGATATGATACAGGGTTTGATTATGGAAGTCATGTCTTTCTGTTCTTGGTTAGTATCATTGGCTCTTGGGCAAAAATTGAAGTTGCCCTTGTTGATGAATCACATTGCTAAATATAAGATTATTCTTTATGCCTGTTGCCCTCCTTTCATTTGCACTTGTATATGTTTAAGCTTTTCTGCTCTGCAATATGTTTGAATAAGATAGTCTTGTATATGTGAATGAATTTTCTAACAAGTATAACACCTATTGCTGATTTAAGAGTCTGTAACATGTATAATTATAGCAAGTAATTTTGCTGATTAATTCGAGAAATGATGCTATTTTTTTTTCCTGCAGGCATGTTACCTCTATATCTACTTAAAGTACTGCATATCACCAGGACCTTGGTTTTCCACAAGGAGACAAATGATGGTGTTCTTTACTTTAATTGCTGTTGTGCAGTACTACGTATTCTTGTCAGGTAAATTTCAGCATCAAGTACTTCAGTATAGTATTTGAATGCAGTGAATACAGAATGGACTTTTTTGTAAAGAAGTAGTGCTTTTCAGAAGTGGTAAATGATGAAACAAAACCCCTATTTGAACTGATGTTGATCAACTGCTGATTTTCAGAGCCGTTTATATGCTAACCCTCAAAACTGAATAATATTTTGTCCTCATATTCACAGGCATGGACATAGAGTTGATCAAGACCCGTGTGGGCTTGACCTGCTGCGCTGCAAGCATCATCTTCTGTGCTTCTCCTCTCATCTCCCTGACAGAGGTTTTCAGCACCCAAAGTACAGAGACCCTGCCATTCCCCCTCATCTTCTCAACTTTTGTTGTTGCTGGGCTATGGTGGCTATATGGACTTGTTATTCAAAATAGCTTTGTCCAGTACCCAAATCTGATTGGGTTTGCCCTTTCAGGTTTCCAGCTCCTACTCTTCATAGTTTACCCAAACAAAAGAAAAGGTAACTGAGCACCTGTGAGGCTGACCTTTCTGCTGAATTATCTGTTCTTAACCCTATTGCATTTTCATGATATCCTATAGAATCTACAACTTTTATTTTGAAATTCAGATTGATCAGTCATGATCTCAGATGAATATTTTTTGCTGTTTTTATCATGTGACATAGTTTTTCATATGTTTTTGATGCAATGAATCACTGCTACTTTCACAGTTGTAAACTTGGGATTATATCCTTGAAACCTTTTAATTATGTGCACTTGATGGTTGATTAGAATGATGCTCGGGTTGGTAAGTCCTTAGGAGCCAAATTAAGTATCATTAGTCTGTAATTGTATAGCAGATGACATGTTGGATATGTAAATAATTTGTATATTTCTGTTTCTTTTATTGCAGATTATCCTGAATTAACCTCACAGTGATTTTACTTTTTATGTTTGAAATATCGAACACTTCCTTTATCATTCCTTAAGGATTCTGTTTATGATTCATCGTGATGAAAGTCAAGGGTGGTGGAATACACTTAATATGAAAATCTTAGATGTACTAAGTATATGGCTGTGTTTGTTCTCCATTTATGGGGGCACCTAACACATATTTGCCTTGATACTTAGGTGTGTGTATCTTTGCTATGTGAGAGAATATGGTACACATATGGGAAGAAAGATTAAACACTGACTCTTCCTGAATCCTTGAGAATACTGCCATTGTATCTATAGTGGCTCATATGTTGATTTATACATTTCATTAGTAGATGCAAAAAATATCAGGGTAGTTTTGAGATGCACCTGAAGCTCTTACATCACAGGAGCATGTTCACTTGAGAATCTTTCATTTGGAAAGAAGGTAAAGCAGTTTTTTTTTCTAATGTAAACTTGCAGTTGTATAAAGAATTGATTGATAATCTTTGTCAGTTTGTATTTCCATATCCCTCATGCCATTTCCTGCATTCAGATCAGGATGGTGCATTCCTAGGCATTTTGTTTGTTGACCAAGTCTGTACCTTATGGTGTATTGTTAAGTTTAATTTCACTCTTGTTAGCTTGTTCCATGAACTATGAGATATCTCAAATATTTTTAGGGTTAGGACCTTCTAACACTCCATCTAACTGAGGTGGTAGCACAAGGTTTCCTCACTTGTAGCTTTCTCATTTCAGGCTTACCTTTCACTATCAGAGACAAACACACTGTGACATCACCAACTCACTCCTGGAACTGATCCACTTAGCAGTACAAAATTATCTTAAATCACCTTTAGATGATGTCATCCATTTTTTTTTTCACCCTGCTGTGAATCATCTTTTTTATAGTTTCTTTAGAGTGTAATGCCATATGTATACTTTGGTTAAATTTCTAGAGTATGTAAACTGAATTTGTTATGCTTGTTATGTATGGGGTCTAATGTAGGGCAGTTTTTTGGTTGACATCCCTCCCCCATTACTGCCATTGTTTTTCCTCCTCCCCATGATTGGCTTTTTCTTCTGTTTTTTTGTTGTCTTTTGGAGGCTTTAAGCATATGATCCCCTTGAATGGGGAGTTAAACTAGATGTCAGGACTAGGAAAAAAATGTCACTGTGTTGAAGACAGCTTAGGATGTGCCACTTGGAGATGAATGGAAGCCTTTCAAGCCATTGCTTTCTTTCCTTTTTGTCCTTTTGACCACAGCTGACATTATGATAGCAAAGTAGCATCCACGGTGCATTAAATGAGGGAGGGTAGTGTTTCCTTCATGGAAACTTTTTTTACAGAATCAGGGTGAACAGAGATCACTTCCTAGGTGTAGTGGGTGGATTGAGTCATTAACAAGTTATATATATTTAGGCAACACCTTGCAGGGCCATGTATCTCTCTGTCTGTATCTCTGATGCTCTTTCCCTTCAGGAACTCCCTCAAGGGGATGGCCACAACAAAAGAGTCTTCATGACTGGTGAACTCCTGTGCTGCTTCTTATATAATGCCTTACCCTTAGGCCACTAACAGAGGGCATCTGTAGCAGATTGTTTTCAGTTTCCTACCCAGTGTTCCTACTGACTACTTTTACCAGTAGGACCACAGTTATTTTAATAGGGGTTTATAGAGAAGAGTTTTCTGTGGGGGCATCTCTGTTTGTGGTTTTTTTGCCCCTTTTATGGTGCTTCATGGTTTCTGTTCAAGATTGTTGTGCTCTCTTACAGCTTATTTTGGGGATAAGAGACAGGAACCGAAGTGAAAAGTTATTAAGGCTGGTGACCTTTGGTTAAACTATTAGATTCCAGTTCAGCCATAGGAGTTTTCCCCTCAATGATTAGCTCTTGTTTTAAGGACTAACTTTGTGAGGTAGCCCCAGGCAGATATCAGTTGATGTTTTAACTTTTTCTGCTTGTGTTTATATATCCAGCTGTTTTATGGTACTGTCAGTAGTGTGTAGAGTTCTCTTCATTTGCTAAGAAGGCAAAGAGAAAATTCTGTTCTCAACTTGTAGGTAATGTGGAAACCCAGACGACATTGATGATATGTAGATTTTAAGATGACCTTAGTTATTGGGAGGATTGCCGATGTTATGCATCAGTTTTTGGGAAAATTGTTGGAGAATAATATGGGAAATGTGAAAAAACAATTGTTTTAATGACTGATTGGGGGGGATTATGTAAGGAGGGAGGTATGCATGGTAGTTGTCCTCATTGATTTCACACTTGTGGGGAGTTATTACATAATAACTTCTTTACATGCAAGATTAGCATAATGGACTTTGATAGTGGATGATAGGTAAAGAAGTACAATATTTTCAAGGAAAAACCTCCAGTATTCTTCCCAGACATGCCAGCCACTCTGTATTTCATCACTTATTTATTTTGTTAAAGCTATATTATTTTTAGATATATTTATGTTATTCATCATAGTGCTGTGCTTGTATATGAAACATGAGTGTGTATGAAAAAGTTGATGTGTTCAGTATTCAGTAAAGAAAGAAGCAAATCCTTCAGTATCCTCCTCATGCTTGCCAGCCAATCTCCCTCACACTGAATGTTGGTGTGAAAGATGTAATATTTCTCTATTCATTCACGTTATTTACCACCAGCACTGTACCTGTGTACGACATGAGTACAGTAAAGCTTCTTGGAAAGTTAAGTTTTGCAGCCCTGTGCAAGGATATATTGAGGCTGCAGGTCAAAATGATATTGATACCTTTTTGGTAGAAATATTTTTTTGTGCAATAAACAAATCTTTCTAGAACGCTTCCCGAAGAGCTCCTCCTATCATTCTTTTAGTGGACTGATGTAGAGGTTCTCCATGATCCATTCCTTGGATAGCACCAGATTCTTCTCTCGCAGTCTGGGTTGATCCATCAGATTAGGCTTTCAGTCTTCAATGGGTCATGAACAGAAAGGAAATTTAATGCCTTGGTTTTCACACCCAGAGTATCCTGAGTCAGGATCCTGAGAATTTATTCTTTTTATGAAGAGTACTGACTTCTTGAAAAGTTGTAAAAGAAATTAGCACTTTTTGAACTGTAAAATCTGTCAGTGAAATGCATGAGGTGTCCACACAAGAACAGTGTTCATTTTTATTCTAGCTAATGGGTTGATAAATCCTAGATTCTTAAAGTGTAGAACTTTCTTTTTTTCTTTCATACTATTCGCCATTTCCCGCGTTAGCAAGGTAGCGTTAAGAACAGAGGACTGGGCCTCTGAGGGAATGTCCTCACCTGGCCTCGTTCTCTGTTCCTTCTTTTGGAAAATAAAAAAAAAATAAAAAATAAAAAAAAAAGTGTAGAACTGTAAAGCCTAAAAATTTTCCATTTTTGTCATCAACTCTTGGAAGACTATTTCGAGATTAGCCCAGTAAATCTGTAAAACCTTTGGAAATGAGATTTTCAAGGGGAACATTTATTGTCCAGCCATGAGTCTGTGAAACCTCATATTGTGGGAACTTTTCTGTTTTGATTGAGAACTTGTCTTACTTTCTCATCCTTGCCTTTACATTGTAAACCATATATGAGGAGGGTGACCTCTACCTTAGTGTTTCCTAGAAGCTTGAAAGTGGAAGAAACCAACAAAGGGGTCTTTGGTATTCACTTAACAGTCAGTGGGTCCTTGGTCAAGGCATGATGGATCTACCTTGCATGGCATGGAATTGCTTCTCTTGGGGAGTCTGTTGCTGGTGTGTTTGTGTCATTTTTAGAGGGACTTTGTTTCATTTTTAGGTAGAACTTTCTTACTTGCAAGTTTTTTCCCTAATCCCTCCCTTACTCATGTAAGTATGATTTCATTGCTCATGGTACACTCTGACAGAAGAGAGAAATAGTTTTTGAAATATAACATTTTTTCTTCAGGTTAGAATCCTACAAGAAATTATTTTCTTTTCCTGCCTTTCCTTCCCCTCTGTATTTTGAAAAACTTTCCCTGTACCAGTGGTATTTTTGGGGGTTAATGAACATGATCTGGAGATTCTAAGCTGCCAGATGGATCAGTCCGTTGGAGTGAGTGGGAAAGTCATCATTGTGGCAGACTCTAAATGGTCAAAGATGGGCCTGAAATGAGTAAGTTATTATAACCACACAATAGTAGTTAGTGATGGATTGGGAACGCTTGCACTACCATGGTTGTTAGACAGGTTATTAGAAGGTTCTAACCCCCAAATTATCCTGGAAATTGGTCAGTGTATGTGGGACACTACCTCTCATACTATCACCGTCATTGATCAAATGTTTTTTGAATTAGGGATTATTGATATTTTATCATTATTTGCATATGATTCCTCTTTGCATTTATGTGAGGATTTTAGTCAATACAGTACAAACTGTGGTGTGTTGTTGGTGTTGATATTTTTTCTGCATTGAAAATGTTTGTATTGATATATTTATAAGTATTTCAAGTTTAGGTGTTACTGGAGTCTGCTTACATAGCATTGCATCATGAGTGAAAAGTAACTTTAGGTGAGGCTGTATCACTGGGAGTACAGTCTCATCGAAGAAATTCTCACTCCATAGGAGTCCATCATGTCCCTGCTATTGGAGGAAGCACATCCTTGTAGCTGTGGGAGCTCCTGTAAAAGGGGTCCATGGGCAGTGATGAATGAATGAGTCCAAGTTTGTTATACTGTTAACTCCAAAAATTTTGAGCTAACCCCTTAGTCTTTTTTGTTTAAGTAAGGAATTGAGATGTCGATTAATATATGAATTTGTGATTTGCACACGTAATGTTCATGAAAATTGAAATTATGAAACTAGTTCCTTAGCTCATTGAAATTATGAAACTAGTTCCTTAGCTCCGTATGTCTCCTGATATTCTGGTAAAAAAATTTGTCCAATAGCTTCTAGCATAGAAAAGAAAATGATTTACAGTTTAGTAAGCACTACAATCTGTGTGAGTGATTTTGTGTACCAGTACTGTAATCATGTGGCCCCACTGTGTGAACAGTGTTGAGTTGCAGCTAGTATGTCACTTTCTCAGACCTAATCTTTCCCATTGCAGAATGATTACTCTGTATTTCTTTTCTATTGTTTCATTCTGTCTCAATTTTTTTCCATAAGCTGATTAAAGAGATTGTCAGCCTTTGAATTCCTCTTGAGCAGCTTTGCATATCCTGAAAGTAAGAATGAAGAAAACCAATAGATTAAGTAATGTAAATGGAAGAAAACAAAATCCAGAATAAACCAGTAACCAATATGAATCACATTATGTAGATCTAGTGAATATTATAATTTTGTAAGTTTAACTTTTTGAAGCTCAAGTGAAATGGGAATGACTGTAATGAATAATGAAAAGGTAGACTTGATGAATATGAGGAAGACGTAAGTAGTCATTAAGCCAAGAAGCTTACTCCATCCCTTGATAGTCTAGTTTACACTCACCATCCCCTTTAAGTATTTCGTCTTGTATATACATCATTCTTTCATAAGAATATTGATAGAATCACATGAAGATTTATTGTATTTTCATTCATATTGCCTGTAAAGAATACTTTCATTGAAATGAAGAAATCTAATGCATCAGGATAATGTTTCTCAGCCAGTCAGCCAAGAATCACCCTTTGCTATTCAGTGACATTGATAAATCCTTGTGATGCAGTTATATGGGCTTGGTAAGTATGTGATTGATCATGTTGTAATTTTGGAATTTTAGGGAAATTTTTTAGTAAAAAAGATAGTGCTTGTCCTTGTGCATCCAAATGTAGCTTACTGTTGAGTTTGTGCTGCTTTAAAAGTTTATGTTTATGTAAAATTGATGAGAAACACGAACATCTACCAGTCGTAATATCAGATGGCTATGCAACCGTCACACGAAAGTTTGATTACTAAAGCAAAGAAGCCTGATTTTCAGGTGGATAATTTTGAACATTTCCAGTCAGAAGGTAGGATAGAAGAAGCTATCCAGTCAGCATGTTGGCATTTGACATGTACTGAATGCTTCCCTAGTTACACTGCAGAAATCCATGTCTGTCTCCCCATACATTTTCAGATGTGGTCACACTTACACTTTATTAATTTTCCATCTATCCTGAGGCCTTGATTATCATCTGCTGACATCTAGGCATGGAAGTGGTAAGGTTCCTGAAGTATTCTGAGTCCAAGTTTTGAGTCCATAGGGTCATGATCTCATGAATTAAGCAAGGCATTAATGAGGTGTTGCAGGAAGCAACACCCGAATGTGCATTCTAAGCATCCAGTGCACCTAAAATCTCACACATACCTACATTTTCTTGCTTTTTGGGCGAGAATTTGGGATTTCTCCTTCTTAGGAAAGTGAAAGCCAACCATCATGGAACACAAGTGAAGGAAATACATTGCCCAGAAGCAAAATTCCCAAAAATGAAGTGGCAGCATGGAAGAGTAAAGAATATCCTTCCCTTAAAATAGCTTAAGTTAACTTTCCTCTGTATGCAAGTGATTTTTGGATTTTAGTAGAATAGGAGGAAGGCAGGTTTTATGATCATAATAGCTCATGATGTTCCTGTGCACAGCAGGAATAAGTCAGACTCTCTTAAGAAAACTTAACTCTGTGAAAACTTCATCCCTTATGATGTGCTGTCAATGGATTGAACCAGGGCATGTGAAGTGCCTTGGGGTAAACCATGGAAAGTTTTGGGGCCTGGATGTGGAAAGGGAGCTGTGGTTTTGGTTCATTTCACATGACAGCTAGAGACTGAGTGTGAACGAATGTGGCCTTTGTTGTCTTTTCCTAGTGCTACCTCGCACACATGCGTGAGGAGGGGGTTGTCATTTCATGTGTGGTGGGGTGGCAACAGGAATGAATAAGGGCAGACAGTATGAATTATGTACATGTGTATATATATGTATACGGAGATGTATAGGTATGTATATGTGCGTGTGTGGACGTGTATGTATATACATGTGTATGTGGGTGGGTTGGGCCATTCTTTTGTCTGTTTCCTTGCGCTACCTTGCTAACGTGGGAGACAGCGACAAAGTATAATAAATGAATAAATGAATAAAGACAGACTATGAATTATGTACATGTGTATATATGTATATGTCTGTGTGAGTATATATATGTATATGTTAAGATGTATGGGTATGTATATTTGCGTGTGTGGACGTGTATGTATATACATGTGCATGTGGGTGGGTTGGGCCATTCTTTCGTCTGTGTCCTTGGGCTACCTCGCTAACGCAGGAGACAGTGACAAAGCAAAATAAATAGAATATAGATAAAAATGTATATATGTAGATTTTTATATATATGTATAATAAAGATATTTATTTATGTATTTATTTTGCTCTGTCCCTGGGGATAGGGGAGAAAGAATACTTCCCAGGTATTCCCTGCATGTCGTAGAAGGTGACTAAAAATGGGAGGGAGCGGGCGGCTGGAAATCCTCCCCTCTTGTTTTTTTTTTTTTTTTTCAAAACAAGGAACAGAGATGGGGGCCAGGTGAGGATATTCCCTCAAAGGCCCAGTCCTCTGTTCTTAACGCTATCTCGCTAACGCGGGAAATGGCGAATAGTATGAAAGAAGGAAAAAATGTATATATGTGTGTGTGTATGTTTTATACACATTCACAATTTTCCATATAAGTGAGGTTGTGTCAAGAACAGATTACTTAGTGGTTCCCTTCTCTGTTCCTCTTCTTTTTTTTTTTTTTTTTTTTTTTTTTTTTTTTTTAAGTAAAGCAGTAGGAGAGCATTTCCAGCCCCCAGCCCTTACTTTAATTGCCTTCTACAACACACAGGAAATACCTAGGCATTATGCAAAATTGTTTACAAGGTTTTGGAAAATCCCCATACGAGCATTTCTTCGTCACTGCCATCTCTTCAGTGATAGGAGAGGCCACCTTCTGCAACTAGATTTTTCTCAGCTTTAGGGCTATAGATATTTTTATGACCTATCACTACACATGTCATCATAGTTGCATCTGTATGTCAGTCTGTGTGTGGACACAGTAACTCAAGGACAGTATGGGATAGAAACTTTATACACTGTAGGTTTATTTTGCACATATTTTCATTTATTTGCATATCAAGTAGGTCTTGTAGCTTGATTCCATTTGCATGTGGTTAGACTGCATGTGAAAAGTCATCTCCAGTAAGGTTGTATCGTTGTCAATGGACAAATGTGAGTGCATTCTCATCAAGGAGTTTTTCACCCATGAGGAGTCTATCATTTTCCCAGCTTTAGGTCAGAGTGTGGGCTTAGGGCCACATTAGGTACCCAGGAGTTGTATATTTAATTATTGTTTGGATTTTATTTTTTGTAGTGTGACAATGCTGAATGATGGGAAGTTCAAATTTGTAACATGTCTCTCTTTGGCAACAATAGATGTGGTATACAAATTTTTGCAAATTTATGATCTCAAGGACATATGTTTTCATTAAATGGCCTTATACAGTATTAACTTTTGGTGAAACATCAAGCATTAAAGTTGCCTGTAGTTGACTTTTGTGTGATCGCTGTATTTTCATTGTGAATATTTTGAATTGAAAGAGATGCAATGATTGTCCAGTTAGGATTTCTTGCAGCTTTTGTGTTACAAGTAGCTGGCTTTTGTATGTTTGCATTTTTGAATTCTTAGAATATAATGATATTATTTGAATTATTCATCATTTTTGCAGCGATGGGGAAATCATAACTCTTAAGTTCTTCACTCTCTTAAAGTGTATGCTGTGTTGGTTTTCTTATCTCAGCACCACGCAATCAAAGTGAATATTAAAAACTTTATGAAAGTGTGGCATATCATCTTGCAGGCTTGTTATGTTCACTTGAAGCTTAAGCTCATTCAGTAGTCAGATTGAAACAATACCTTTCATTCTAGTCATTAAACTTGAATATAGGTATATTTTTAGCTATTCAGCTCAGTTAACCCTTTTGATATAATGTTTTTCCTCATCCTGTGATAATTAGCAAGTAGTCAATGTGTCTTGAGAAAGGGTTAGACGTGTTTTTTATTTTGATGTTCATATACCTGTGTTGAGTGGTGCACAGGAAGTGTCAATCTTCATGTTGTGTAACATACTTAGTATTTGCACTGATAGATTTTGAAGTATGTTCTGAGGAAGTAAATTGAACCTGGATCCCATTTATGTAATTTGAGAGATTATGTGATAGTCAGCCATGGGTAGTGATGGGAATCGGAAACTGTAATTGTTTTAGCTCATTATAACTTGCTGATAATTGTTACATCAAATTCCCCAATGATCAAAATTTTCCCCCAAGTAATCTCATGTGTACAAGTTAGTGGGTGCAGTAAAACTAAGGGCAGACTCTTTATGTAATCATATTATGTCACCTGAAGAACTGTTAAAATTCAAGGGAAAAAGTGCTTTTATGCTTTATATTTGATTGTTTTCAATTTTCAAGAGTAATTCAATCCATAAATGCCACTTACAGATACTTCTGTTTCTCCAAGTATTTCTTACACACATCCTTCAAAGCAAACACCTAATCCACATGTCCTCTATCATTCCTGAAACCACAGTGTTCTTCCCCAGTGTGCCATGTTTTGAGTGCCATAAATGGTAGTACATTATTTATGTGATAATTATAGGTCTTTTCAAGGTTATATCCTTCTACATACACCAAAACAAGGACCATATAGTTTTTATAAGTCATTAATTTACATATTCCATTCTCATCATGTACATATTTTTTTACATTTAAAATGCATTATTTATGTATGTATGCACACAGACTGTAATATTCTCTATATGAATTAATGAGTGATCGGGGCCTGAACATGCAGGAGGGTGAAAGGCGGGCAAGGAATAGAGTGAATTGGATCGATGTGGTATACCGGGGTTGACGTGCTGTCAGTGGATTGAATCAGGGCATGTGAAGCGTCTGGGGTAAACCATGGAAAGTTGTGGGGGGCCTGGATGTGGAAAGGGAGCTGTGGTTTCGGACATTATTGCATGACAGCTAGAGACTGAGTGTGAACGAATGGGGCCTTGTTGTCTTTTCCTAGCGCTACCTCGCACACATAAGGGGGGAGGGGGATGGTATTCCATGTGTGGCGAGGTGGCGATGGAAATGAATAAAGGCAGACAGTGTGAATTGTGTGCATGGGTATATATGCATGTGTCTGTGTGTGTATATATATATGTGTACATTGAGATGTATAGGTATGTATATTTGCGTGTGTGGACGTGTATACATATACATGTGTATGGGGGTGGGTTGGGCCATTTCTTTCGTCTGTTTCCTTGCGCTACCTCGCAAACGCGGGAGACAGCGACAAAGCAAAATAGATAAATAAAAATATGAATTAATGAGAAAATATCTTAGTTTTCATAAAATGAATTTGAAAGAGTACAAGAAGAATTGACTCTTACTGTGAAAATGACTATTGTAGTTGCTGCATAACCCTGGCTTACCATTGTGATGATGCAGTTACACTTTTACGGGCAATTTATAGGTAGCTGATATGTGGAATTATTTATTTCAGTCTGTGTTGTTAGGTTGGTAGTGACATATGTGAATAAGATGAGATGTTATGCATCAGCTAGGAACTTAAACAAGGGTACGAAGGTGTAGAGCTACAAATATGGCTCAACTTAATGAAAGAATTAAGGAGCATGTGTAAGAAGTTGGTGTCTGTAAGAATGAGGATGGATGTATATATATGTATGAATATATAGTGGTCTGAACATTGTGGTATGGATGTAAGGCTTGAGCCTTGAATTTAAAAGAAAGGAAGTGAGAGGGGTAGATGTGTTGGAAATGATACATCTGAAGATGATATATGGCATGAGGGAGGATGATTATGTAAGTAATGAGTGTTGGAAACTTGTGGTAATAAGTACAGTGTGAATGAAAGGGCCAAGCACTGTGGTGAAATGATTTGGAAATGGAGAGGATGAGTGAAGACAGATTGATTAAAAGGATATGTGTATCTGAATTGGATGAAGGAAGGGGAAGGAGAGGCTTAGGAGAAGATGGAATGATGGAGTGAAGGAGGCTTGAGGTATCGGTGCTTGTCTAAAGTATTTGTGATGATGAGGAGATGGAAGGATGAAGTGAAGGAGGCTTTAGTTGTCAGTGCTTGATTATTCCTAGGGGCGAGGCGCGTGGATATTGCTAAAGCAATTTGATAAATGGGGATTGACATTCTGTCAGTGGGCTGAACCATGGGATATGAAGTGATCAAGGTAAATAGTGGAGTAGCTTGCATGTTATGTCTTGGGATGGTTGTCCATGATTTTGATGCATTTTACATTACAGCTAGAGACTTGATGTCTGCATATGAGGCCATTACTTATTTGCTCTTAATGTTACTTTGATAAAGTGGGTATTGGAATCAAGTATAACTTTATTGATTACCCAAAGTTTCCATTTTTTGCTCTTTCAGTTGGGTGTATGTAAAAAAATTAGTCTGGACCATTTTTTGGTTGTTCAGTACCTTTATTGATACATGTTCTAAAGGTTGATAATCCATAGCATTTTTGTGCTATATACTTGAGTTGCGTTGGTTTTTCTTTAGCATTCTTAATATCTCAGATTTTTTGGTGTAATTTTTATGAACTTCTTTCTATAACCCTCTTGTTTTTAGATAAATTAGTTAGTAAATAATTGCTACTCTATTTCGGACATAAGAAAGGAGAGAGATAAGAAGTGAAGAAATTACTTATGCAGTATAGTAATAGAGGCATGATGGGTGAAACAAAATGAAACTGTTAATGCACTGAAACTTTGGTAGTAGTTGGTAGGACTCATATATATATATATATATATATATATATATATATATATATATATATATATATATATTATCCCTGGGGATAAGGGAGAAAGAATACTTCCCACGTATGCCCTGTGTGTCGTAGAAGGTGACTGAAAGGGGAGGGAGTGGGGGGCTGGAAATCCCCCCCCTCTCTCTTTTTTTTTAATTTTCCAAAAGAAGGAACAGAGAAAGGGGCTAGGTGAGGATGTTCCCTCAGGGGCCTGGTCCTCTATTCTTAACGCTACCTCGCTGGCGCGGGAAATGGCAAATAGTTTATAAGAAAAGAAAGATATATATTATATTTTTTTTATTATTATACTTTGTCGCTGTCTCCCGCGTTTGCGAGGTAGCGCAAGGAAACAGACGAAAGAAATGGCCCAACCCCCCCCCATACACATGTATATACATACGTCCACACATGCAAATATACATACCGACACAGCTTTCCATGGTTTACCCCAGACGCTTCACATGCCTTGATTCAATCCACTGACAGCATGTCAACCCCGGTATACCACATCGCTCCAATTCACTCTATTCCTTGCCCTCCTTTCACCCTCCTGCATGTTCAGGCCCCGATCACACAAAATCTTTTTCACTCCATCTTTCCACCTCCAATTTGGTCTCCCTCTTCTCCTCGTTCCCTCCACCTCCGACACATATATCCTCTTGGTCAATCTTTCCTCACTCATTCTCTCCATGTGCCCAAACCACTTCAAAACACCCTCTTCTGCTCTCTCAACCACGCTCTTTTTATTTCCACACATCTCTCTTACCCTTACGTTACTCACTCGATCAAACCACCTCACACCACACATTGTCCTCAAACATCTCATTTCCAGCACATCCATCCTCCTGCGCACAACTCTATCCATAGCCCACGCCTCGCAACCATACAACATTGTTGGAACCACTATTCCTTCAAACATACCCATTTTTGCTTTCCGAGATAATGTTCTCAACTTCCACACATTCTTCAAGGCTCCCAGGATTTTCGCCCCCTCCCCCACCCTATGATCCACTTCCGCTTGCATGGTTCCATCCACTGCCAGATATCTAAAACACTTTACTTCCTCCAGCTTTTCTCCATTCAAACTTACCTCCCAATTGACTTGACCCTCGACCCTAGTGTACCTAATTACCTTGCTCTTATTCACATTTACTCTTAACTTTCTTCTTTCACACACTTTACCAAACTCAGTCACCAGCTTCTGCAGTTTCTCACATGAATCAGTCACCAGCGCTGTATCATCAGCGAACAACAACTGACTCACTTCCCAAGCTCTCTCATCCCCAACAGACTTCATACTTGCCCCTCTTTCCAAAACTCTTGCATTCACCTCCCTAACAACCCCATCCATAAACAAATTAAACAACCATGGAGACATCACACACCCCTGCCGCAAACCTACATTCACTGAGAACCAATCACTTTCCTCTCTTCCCACACGTACACATGCCTTACATCTTCGATATATATATATATATATATATATATATATATATATATATATATATATATATATGAATCAAGGCATGTGAAGCGTCTGGGGTAAACCATGGAAAGCTGTGTAGGTATGTATATTTGCGTGTGTGGACGTGTGTATGTACGTGTGTATGGGGGTTGGGCCATTTCTTTCGTCTGTTTCCTCGCGCTACCTCGCAAACGCGGGAGACAGCGACAAAGTATAAAAAAAAAAAAAAAAAAATATATCATAGGGTGGGGGAGGGGGCGAAAATCCTGGGAGCCTTGAAGAATGTGTGGAAGTCGAGAACATTATCTCGGAAAGCAAAAATGGGTATGTTTGAAGGAATAGTGGTTCCAACAATGTTGTATGGTTGCGAGGCGTGGGCTATGGATAGAGTTGTGCACAGGAGGGTGGATGTGCTGGAAATGAGATGTTTGAGGGCAATGTGTGGTGTGAGGTGGTTTGATCAAGTAAGTAATGTAAGGGTAAGAGAGATGTGTGGAAATAAAAAGAGCGTGGTTGAGAGAGCAGAAGAGGGTGTTTTGAAATGGTTTGGGCACATGGAGAGAATGAGTGAGGAAAGATTGACCAAGAGGATATATGTGTCGGAGGTGGAGGGAACGAGGAGAAGTGGGAGACCAAATTGGAGGTGGAAAGATGGAGTGAAAAAGATTTTGTGTGATCGGGGCTTGAACATGCAGGAGGGTGAAAGGAGGGCAAGGAATAGAGTGAATTGGATTGATGTGGTATACCGGGGTTGACGTGCTGTCAGTGGATTGAATCAGGGCATGTGAAGCGTCTGGGGTAAACCATGGAAAGTTGTGTGGGGCCTGGATGTGGAAAGGGAGCTGTGTTTTTGGGCATTATTGCGTGGCAGCTAGAGACTGAGTGTGAACGAATGGGGCCTTTGTTTTTTTTTCCTAGTGCTACCTCGCACACTTGAGGGGGGAGGGGGAAGGTATTCCATGTGTGGCGAGGTGGCGATGGGAGTGAATGGGGCAGACAGTGTGAATTGTGTGCATGGGTATATATGTATGTGTCTGTGTATGTATGTATATATATGTGTACATTGAGATGTATAGGTATGTATATTTGCATGTGTGGACATGTGTGTGTATACATTGTGCATGGGGGTGGGTTGGGCCATTTCTTTCGTCTGTTTCCTTGCGCTACCTCACAAACGCGGGAGACAGCGACAAAGCAAAATAAGTAAATAAATGAATATATATATATATATATATATATATATATATATATATATATATATATATATATATATATATATATATATATATATATATGTGTGTGTGTGTGTATATAGTGACTATTTGTAGTAATGAGTTAGTAAGTGGATTTGTATCAAGAGGTTCACCCTTTGCTGTACTTCCCCTCTCCATCCAATCTCCACAGGACAGTTTGTGATAGGTTAATTTAGTAATATATTATGGCCATACAAGTTATGATAACTCACTTTTTTGTAGATATCAATTATGTATAGTTCTTAAATAGTGATGTGTCATTACTGAAATTGCTTTTAACCCCCCCATCTTCCAACATTCCCCACCTTAGTAACCACCACCTTCAAGGCATTAACTTTAAGCACTGTACCACAGCCATGAAAGCTATATTTATATTACCCTACTTTGCTTTTACATGTAATTCATTCATTTTATAATGGGAATTAGATGATTCAAAGCCCTTTTTTTCCAAAGTGTGATTTCAGAATGGCATATCACCTGACTTTTAAGGGTTAAATTTTCTCCAAAGCAGTATACTTAACTGTACTAAAAATCTTTTGTTATTGTTTCTTCTTTGATTATACATTTGTAATTTATTTTTACTGTCCAACACTCACTGACGTTCCAGGAGAGCTTGTGGGAGAGACAAGACAGGTGTAGTATCCCAGCATCCGTCCAGGGACCACACATAATCCACAGGAGTGAGATGCACTCAACCCTTCCTTGTAAATATTAAGTATTTTTAAGGATTTTCAGATGTATATTTTTTTAGATTAAATTTGGATAATCATATTGTTCATTGCCACTGTAGGTATTGACATTTAGTTCAATTAATCTAATACATGGGAGAAATGTGAAGGTGCAAACTAAGAAAGAAATGAACAAGTGAAATTTATGCTCTTGAAATTCTTTATTTCTTTCTAATGTTGGGCAGAATAATATGAATTTTTAGTGAAAACTTGCACCTAGTCAGTGAAGCATTTTGGGTAAACTGTGTTAAGGGCACCAGTCTATGTCAGAATTAGAATTGAGGTGTTGATCACTGAAAACTGTTTTTTGGTTAGTTTTACCTATAAATGCTTGACACTGAAAGCTTGGATAATTTTATGCAGGGATTGATAGTTACATGGACACTTGGAGTTGTTTAATGAGAATTTTTGGCTTTATGTTATGGATTTTTTATCTGCTATGTTTTTTCAAGCATTAAGTTGACTGAAAGTGTTAAATTTCTCAGACCTTGACTTGACTCTCTACTATTGGTAATGGAAAGTGCAATATTACCTTATTTTTGATATTACAGGCTGTTTCCTGTAAAATGGATTTACTCATTGGATGTGTGCCAGTTGCTGTGTGTTGTAGATTCAGCTCTTCAGAAATTTTTTTTAAGTATCTTAGTGTTATTTTCAGTATTTGAATTACTTTAAGGTTTTCCAGGTCTCTTGGCAAGAGAGGTATTTTTAACTCTGTACCAGAGTAAAGTGTATTGGCTTCATGTCTTTTGCTCATGAACACACCACGGAGAATTTGACGTCCTTGGGCTAACATATATGGTGTGGGTGGTGTGTAAAGTCAGTGTCCAGCCAAGACAAGAATATATAGTGGGGGTGACATATTTCTTTGTCATCTCATTAGCAAAAAAGAAAAAATAATTATGTTTTCCATTTCCGTGTGCCTTTTTGTGTGTTACTGCGTTAGTAAATGGTACAATATTACTCATATGTTGAAATACTCACTAACCTAGTACCTGAAGCAGTTTTATTTGTGCATGTTGGAAATGATGTATTGCTTACAGAAGGAAGAAAAGTTTCATAGATGTGAATTTCATCTTTGTAACCTTTGTTAATATTACATTTACTTGAGTATGTGCACAGTAGGAATTCAGTTGGTTATAATGGCAAATATATTTCTTTAGAAGTGTGAATTAAAGTCTACTCGTATATGTGTTAAATGAAAATTTTCAAACTAGTTAAGGAAAAACTAAAATTCATGTAATAAAACCTAAACATGGAAAGGGATATACTGCATAGATGGAAAGGAGATAGTTTTGCTCGTGTATTGATCCCTTGGTTGTTGACATGGCAGATAATTTTAAACAAAAACAATCTAGTATTGATCCCAGTTTGAAAATGATCATTATTTGTTTAATTCACAGTCACCTTCCAGGTCTTTCTCTATCTCTTTCCACTTTAAGAAGGATTGATCATGGATAACTACAAATATAGGATTATTGTATCAGATTGAGGGGCTCTGAGAGGGCACAGAACTGGAAGCCATGTGAATAATGACAAAAGACATCAACATAGACTAAATATAGACTTGATAATGAAAGAAACAAAGTACAGGAAACCGTGTAAGTTAACATATCTTAGTGTCGCAGCTTAACAACTGAAAAAAAAAAAAAATCAAAGATGAAAAACAGTTTAACGAGTACAGTAAAATTTGAAACTATAAATCTTTTTTGTGTCAAAGTATGGCTTAGAATGAGAGAATACAAAAAGAAGCAAACTTTGAGCACCATGAACTTTTCAAGCTGAAAATAAGTCAGACATACTAAAGCAGTAATTTATGTACAAAACAAATTAGAGTGAAAACAACTAGTGATGATCAGTTATAGAAAATGGGCTAACATGGTATAGGAAGACAGTTAACCTTGTGACATACAGACCACACAAACCTGAAGTAGCTGTAGTTTATGAAACACAGTACTAACAAAGGGATGAGATCTTTAAAAATATGAAATATAGTCAAGAGACTTAAATATTCCCTGTGTTGAATAGCATAACAAGGACAAGATTACAGTTGTAAATATAAATGTGAACCAATAAACAGTGGATAAACAAATGAGGAGACTGAGGAAACTAATGAAACTGTGTGAAACATACAGCCTTAAGGAAGTAAATTATATGCCAACAAAGACAGTAATATGCTAGATCTGTTTATGGAAGTAACTACAACTTACTGTATGACAGTGGATGAAGTTAAATAAACAAACGATGGTCTTCCTTGCACACATCCACTCCATAGCTGTCAATCATAATGTACCAAAACCAGAGCAATGTGGTTTCAGTAGAGGCAGCATGGTCAGGTTTCTGCTTTAGAAATGTTTGAAATACTAAGAGAAAATGTGACATATGTGGCATTTATGGATCTTGTGTAAGTTCTTGGTGAGGTTGCCAGAAATGTCTTGTGGATAATGTTACAAGTATATATAGTAATTGGAAAATTATTATATACAGCCAGGAGTTCTCACTAGGAGAGTATGACAAGTATGCGAGTGTGAAGGGAGGAGGATGGCTGATTCTTCATGAAGGCGAGCGTGTATTAAAGATGCGGTTCCTATGGTTTTTAACATGTTCATGGACAGGGTGGTGAGGCAGGTAAGTGCGAAAAACTTAAAGTGAGGGGACAAGTCTTCTGCATGCTGGGGCATGTAATGTGAATCAGTAGTTGTTTGCAAATTACATATAAATTGTGGTAGACTTGAAAGAAACTCCAAAAGCTTGTGATCAAGGTTGGGAGAATGTGCGAAAGAAAAAAGGTGATAATAAAATTGAGTAGTCAGGTGATGAGGTATAGTAGCAAGATGAGACATGTGGAGTGTAACTTTAAATGGGGAGGAGAGGAACTGAAGGGAGTGGCAGTGCTGTGGGTGCTTGGGAGTGGGCATAACAGTGGATAGAACCATGGGATTTGAAGTGAGTTGTGAGGTGGAGGTCCTGGGGGCAGAAGCATGTGGAAGAAGTCTGTGTTTTTAAGAGCACAGATGGCTATGTTTGAAGTTTATAGTAGTCCCAACATAGGACTTATTCTTGTGAATGGTATGCAAAGTTCCCAGGATGAGCTTTTAGCTTGAGATAAAAATTTGTTTTCTAGAACTAAAAGCATATTACACTACTATCATAACTGACAACCCAACTATTTCTGTCAAACAACATTCATTTCACTGTGGACATATGAAATGTTTGTATGTAAAAGTTTAGCCACATATATTTTAACATGGATATATCTTTATACCAAATTGAATATTTTAAATGCAATCAATTTCTTATGAACATGAATGTCCTAAACATCTCTCCTTTTTGAAAACAGTGTAATTTTGGAGCAAGAAACAGTTGCTCATAACCTGCTCTTCACTTGTTTTACATTTTACTTTCTTCATGAAGTACATTATTGATTTAATTTTCATTCCTCCTCTTTAAACCTTTGTACACCTTATGCTTTCTGCCACAAGTTAATCAGTTATATAATTACACCTGAAATTTTCTTAACACCCATTATCCATATACCCTCTACGTGTAAGGAGGCACACTTTGTCATGTTGAAGTCACAGACCTTGCTGATGAGTTTGGTGTGACTGGTAATTTACAAGTATCATCAGAGCTTGGTGAAATTATTATGATAATGGAAACTATGATATACTTAAGAAAGTCAAGGTAAAGACCATGGTTATTGTCAGTGTTGTTGCCCACAAACACCTAAGCTATCAAAATGTCTTGCGAAAGTAAAATGAAAAGACCTAAGTGAGGAAAAGTGCAGATGTTCATTTAGTGACAACACTGGAAACCAATGAAGAAATGGGATATTAACTGAGCAAAGAGTGATGTAAGGTGTTCTGTAATAATGGGTTGGTGGCAACTAAACCTAGGCATGCTAACCAGGCTAACTGTCTGCTACTGAATCTACATCTGCTTGTCATATGCCTCCAAAGGAACAATGAAACCATGGGCTTAGGTGAAAGACAACTACCACAAACCAGAGGCTCAGGCGAGCTTATTGCACTTGCCTGGCTATAAAGGGCCTATTATCCATTTTAACCTTGGTGACCTCCTTACCTGTAAATACATGGACTGCAATTTCCTACCACAAATTTAAGGCTGTTCTGGGTAGGGTTAGCATGTGTAGAAAGTTGTGATGTAGCATTTAACAATTTTACAGAGTGAATGTAACGATAAGTAGTGGTAAGCTTTAAAGATACTGGATGGATGTGCACAGAAAGTGATGTGGTTTTATGCGAGGTTGTGTTGCACAAGAAACTCGGCAAAAATTATGGATGACATTTTACAGTTCAACAATCGTACCATATAGCACTGAATAATGGTTCACTTGATATTGTGACAGTTAGACTCTCACTCGCCCAAAATCACAGATACTCTTTGTTACTTCTGCTCAGCAGCCTGTTGCACTCTGCAGCTTCACTCTTCAATTTTACATGGGAAATATCAAAGTAATAATTTTAATGCATCTATGTATATGTCATTTTTGTTCTGTCTTGTACATTTTTTACAGTCTTGCACCAATTTTGCTTGACAAAGAAGTCCAGTCATGGTCATAACTACTCAACAGAGAATGGGTGAATTGAGAAAATTGAAAAAAAAAAAATCAATCAAAAGTTAACATCATGTAATAAGGTAGGAAAAATTTTAGACACTTAAGAGTATATGACATCAAAACAGTGGTATGTTATTTAAGCCCCAGACCCCTTTTATGGGGCTCCTGCAGGTTCAAAGCTATGAACAATCAGCAGCAAGGAAATGATATACTCCTTCAGAAAGAAAATTTCTTAAGGAGACAGTATTCTAAAAAAAGTCACCAAAGGTAACTTTTTTACTTGCAGTGTAACTTAAAGCAGTCGAGTCCAGTAACACCTGGGGTATAACACTATACCACAACTCAAGCTGATCAGGGTCAAGCTAAGATTTGCAGAAGGGCATTGTGATTTATGGTATGCTGTGAGTGGTTGAGAGGTATTATGCCATGACTGGCTTAAGAAACTTCACCTGCTGTCATGTACAGATACTTTTCCAAAGTTATCTGACTAAGGATTGTGACAGAATGTGATCCCCTAACAGCTGCATGGTCTAAATACTCTGTTGCTAGCCTTTCAATGCACAATCAACAAAACAAAGTACAATTATGCAGATGAGTGGAACTTGAGTGTAAAGTGCTCAGCTTTTGCAACCTAGGGACCTAGGTTTGATCTAGTGGCTTGGATTGGCTGGTTTGATCTCAATAGCTCTGGTATATGGACTTCATCACTATTTTTGTATTAAGGCCCCAGCATAAAGATTTTGCTTGTACCAATACCTTCCAACCCAAAGAATACTGTATTATGTTTTGGTTTATAGTACAGAAAATGTACAATGACTAAAGTGTTATGAAAGAAAAAGATACACCAACCTAATTGTGATGTAAGCCACTGTACGGTTAGATGAGTGATTAAGAAAATAATATTATTAATAGAAAACATCATCATAGTGATTTGATAGCAAAACCCAACAATTAACAATTAGTGGTTTCAGAGTATCATGTTGAAATTCTTAAGATATCAGTTTGTAGCTTAATGGGGAAAATCTGACTTCCTACTCCCTGAGATGGAGTTCAGAGTACAAAAAGCACTAAAGTGATTCAAATAATTAGAAGCACATAACAACGCAGGTATTATTAAGCTTTGAAAATGCATATTAAAGCAAAAAATGCTCAAACCTCATCCTCTTTCATTACCTATTTTGTGTCCTATACCACAGAACTTGATCTGATACAAACACTGCCTTATGTAAGGAACATGAGAAAATCTGGAATGTACAATTTGTGAAGCACAGTAAAGTTTATATTATTACAGCTATTCTTCCTTCCTCTTCCTAAATGCAATTTATTTTTTCTTTTGTTGTGGAGGAGAAATTCCAATAAGTTCGCACATGTGATTGCGCTGTTTACGAGCTTCCTCTATGTTGTCCATCCACTCTGTTTCCTCTAAGATACTTATAACTTCCTCCAAATGTTCTTCAGGAACAATCTGTTGATCACTATAATCTTGTAGTGCTGTCAGTAAGCTGGTTGCAGTTACAGTTCGAACCTTGGGGTACTGAAAATGAATTTGGATATTGTATGTATGATACATATGAATACTTCCCATTATGTGTGGTATAGAGCAAATTATAATCCAATAATCCACCTATGGAAAAAAAATTACCAAATAGCATAAAAATGATCATACTGTATTATTATCAATGTAAAAATCCAGAATGAACTGTGCATTTTTACATCAGTGACTTAAATGCTCCACCTATCAATGGTAAAGAATAGTGGTCACCTGGTATCCTAAGAAGAGTGAGAGTTGAGTTAGGCAGGCTTTAGTAGCATTACTGTTCATTCTCAGCAATTCACAAAGAACAGAAATAACAGCTGACAGCTTATGGTAGTCGGTTGACCTATAACATTCCTTTTTCAGTAAACTTATGAGCCTTGAGGTATATGAATCTTCTTGTTCAAGTATCTGTGAAACAAAAAATAACATTACAAGATGTTCATGTGATGTGCATCATCAGTAAAAGATACACACACAGTATATTACTTTTTGAGAAAAGGTAGCATGATTAGAAGTGAAAGAGAAAACATCTCGTCATCTGCCAATTAAAAAACAACCCAATTCTTACTTTAAAACTAGATATTCAAAGAATAATTTGTAAAATATCTTGGATATCAATAATGTTGCTTATGCCTAATTCAGCTGTTCGACCTCCCTTTTGGGACTAGTTGATATATGGGTATAAACTCAAATTAGACGTCTAGTATTCCCCTATAACTTGGTTCTTTTGATTTTAATAACTTCTTTGTTGCCCTTCTTTAGACCTTCCCTATTAATTCTTTGTACCTCTTATGGTGTGGTGATTAAATTTGAGAAGCACTTTCTTGATCTGGCCTAATCAAGAATGTGAACAGCTGGCTGAATATTTTCTTAACTTTATACCTGAATGCTATTCTCATATTCTAAAAGTTCTTGGTGGGAGTTTTCTAGCTTCAGCAGTTCATAAAGGCTCCTGTAACTTAGGATCTCATAATGCTGATTTTGTAGTGGTCAGCGTGTTCACAGGCACTAGCCAACATCATTAGGCTTTCTTTAAACTTGAGAGGGAAAGATGTCATTTTCACTACTGATGTGAACATGAAGAGAATTCTGTTCTCAATGGTAAGTTCATGTGTAAACTTGAATAGTGCAAGTTCTCTGCATTTTGAATATCACCTACAATCAAGTTCCAGAATATATTATTTAATTCCTGGTATGACATACAAGTGATCACCTATACTTTTTAACCTTGGAACAACTTAAATGTGCATTTTTTCCATTAAATGTTGCTTCATATAATGTTTTATTAACTACATTTATTTTCAGAATACAATGTTTATTACATTACAAAGTGCAGGTATAGCTATTTATTCTAATTCTATACAAATAATTTTTTTTCTATATTTTCTAACTTATGAACAGGGTCTAGGAGCATAACCCATTCTTAAGATGGGGACTCCCAGTACTTTTGAGCTCTCCTTTCTGGCCCTCAGTAGGTGTTGCATGTGTTCTAGACTCCTTACATCAGAAAGATATCACTCAGGGAAAATAAATGGTGATTCCTAAGTGACTATGTTTTGAGTAGTTTTCAGTGTGATGCATGTAAGAATCTACAAAAATGCCATAAGGGAAATCCCATTGTCACTCCTTCCATTTGGATGGAAATGAGTAGTCTCACAGACGTTTTTACTCTTAAGGAGTCCATCATTTCTCAACTCGTGTGGAGGATAATGCAGGAGTCCTATACAAAGTGTCCTTGGGTGGTAATTAATTTCTTTCATGCAAGTTTGGTTTGTTCCTAAGGGCTTAATTTTCTTACAGGTGTTTATTGAGAACCTGTACAGGTCTCAATACAAACTATAAATGTTTCATTTTATATCCACAAGAGCTTCAAGAATAAGTCAGAGTGAAAAGAGCAAGACTTACTTGAGAGGTAGAAATAAAAGAAGCATCCTTGGAAACATATAAGTCAGTTGTGGCATAAAATAAACAACAGGACTACTGAAGTAGTAGCTTTGTTTACATATTTAGCCACCTCCAGTGCTAAAAATGACAAAATGGTGGTGTGCTTCCCATGTTACCAGAGTTACTACTTCAATATAACAACTGTGGCATCAGAGATACAGACAGACATATAGAACAAGAAATTAAACCTCCAAGAATAACTTTCCTTTAAATACAAACCAAGTCAAGGATGGCTGAAGAACTTAACAAGTCCCCTATTGTCCTGATTAGGGGTAATGTAATTCGGTCCACTTTCTGGTGAGCAGCAAACAACTGCAGTAAGGTTTCCAAGAAGGATGCAAGAAAATCCATCTTCTCTGCCCGAGCATTCAAGTATGTGTGCAAGGCTTCATTTGTATATCGTGACTGTAGGAGAAAAGTAGTATATAATACTGTATAAGTACTTGTATGTGATATGTGTATACATTATTTATATCTTATTATACCTGACTGCCGTTTCCTGTGTTACCAAGGTATCACAAGGAAACGGATGAAGAAAGACTCATTCACTCATATGCACATATATATATATATATATATATACATAAATGTACATATACATATACGTATACACAAGTACATATTCATACCTGCTCACCTTCATTTATTCCTGGCACCACCTTGCCCCACAGGAAACAGCCTTTCCATCTCCTGCAGCAATTGTGGAGCACCAAGGAACATGAAGAAATGCCATACCCACTCACATCCATGCATGAGCCATCATTTGTAATGCACTGAAACCACAGCTCCCTATCCACATCCAAGCCCCATAGACCTTTCCATGGTTTACCCCAGTTGCATCAAGAACAGAGGACTGAGCCTTAGAGGGAAAATCCTCACCTGGCCCCCTTCTCTGTTCCTTCTTTTGGAAAAGTAAAAGCCGGAAGGGAGGATTTCCAGCCCCCAGCTTCCACCCCTTTTAGTCACCTTCTACAACATGCAGGGAATATGTGGTAAGTATTCTTTCTCCCTTATCCCCAGGGATAACATATAAACATATACTGAGACATCTGATAAAAGAGATTAGAGCCTGTATGAAATGTCCTACTTTTCATAAGATGAATGTTTACCAGGAAAGAAAGATATATGATATAACCCGGGTGAATAACAGCATAACACATAAAATAGCATACTGCTAATCCTGCCCAGCAGTAGACATGTACTTGTATTTCATGGGCTTTGAGTTAATATTTTACTTCCATGATGCCTCTTAAATCTAATACTGAAAATTCATCATTTGAATTACAACTGTTTGGAGTAGGGAGAAAGAGGAAGATATTTGAAAAGAGAAAGAAGATCAATATGAGTATGAAAAAAATGAAAAAGCTAGCAGTATAGATGAATTGGTGAGCAAGATGGTGAAGACAAGATGAAACTACTACGAAGTGGAACTGTAAAGTGTGTAAAAAAGCATGAAAAGTAATCATAAGACTTGATGACTGGGCAAAATAGAAATCATTCCAGCACATAAAGAAAATACCATTAAAAGTTACTGTAAGAATTACAGACAAATGAATCTACTTTGCACAGATAGCAGTCTCCCTTGCACATATGGCAATGTGTAAGGCTGGAAACCAAGTAATTGTTCAAATGATCAGCACACCTTAAGTTGGTGAAGTACAAGGTGGGTCTGAAAAGAGAAGAGGATGAGTAGCAATCAGAGTATAACTGAGAAAGCTGAACAAGGTGTGCCAAAATGGTTTAGACATATGGAAAGGATGATCATAGACAGACTGAATATGAAGTTCTATGTGTCAGAATGGAGAGAGGAAGGGGGAGGGGAAGATAAAAAAGGAAATAATGGATGAAAGAGGCTTTACGGCACTGGGATTTGAATACTCAAAAGGTTGAGGGGGGTGAATGGGATAGAATGAACTGTAATGATGTGGTAAAAGGGAGAGGTGGGCAATGGGCTGAAACAGGACATATGAAGCAGTCAAGGTAAACCATGGAATAGTCTAAGGGGCCTAACTGTGGATGGTAGGCTGTTTTCAATGTATTATACATGAAGAGAGAAAGGATGTGTGTAAATGAGATATTGACTTTGCATAGTAGATCAAGTACAGCCTTTATTTAGTCACCCATTACCAACATAAGGCCAGTTTTCTGTGCTTCCATATTAACTTACTACACCTCTCACTTCCTCCTCTTACTGTGCTCCTCTCACATCTATTCCTCTTTCTCATTACCATTAAAATACTTCATCCTTTGCTGCTAGTATTCTTCCAGATTTGCTTAAGCAATATGCTCTTTTACACATACTTCTTTCGTAAACATATTTAACTTGAGAGAGTCTGTTACTTTTCTTTAGACTGTCATGCATTTTTCTCCAAAGACTCTCATTTGCCTTCTATTTTCTCATATACATCTACTTAACTTTTGTATCCAAAACTTTATATATTACTTTGCCCTCCATAAATCACTGTTTTCTTAAAGATTCAATATTTTATGTGGCATGAGCATACACAAACACAAAGTGAGAAAAGGGAAAGTAGTATTTAACATGTCATTTATTAAAATACAATCTTACTAATCTCCAATAAATGTTGTGCCAAGAACAACCAATTTGTATAATAAAATGTAATTAAAAAACTAAATACTAAGAGATGAACTAACCAGGTTTGCAGAAATTCCTCCAGCAGAGTATGTAACTCCCAAAAGGACTCGAGACCTATACACAGGGAAGTCCAAAAGCTGAATAAACAAATGGAAAGTTGATTTTTCTGAAGCCCAATTCATCACCTTACACGTATCTTCCGGGAAAATGCATTCCAATTCCTCCAGGTTAGGTATATATGGAAGTCTTGGTGAACTGAAAAATCAATGTGAAACAACATTTCATATCAAAGTAGTATACATAAAAACAGAACTTATACATTTCAAATCCAGTTTCCATTTTTATGAGGTAGATCAGGAGCACATATACACATCCTCATTTTGTGTCGTGTATTAAAGTGAAACAAAATTCCATACTAAAATATTTCATTCTGCTCACAAAACAAAGTCATTATATGGATTGTTTAAATTTGGTGAATCTGGTGCATACTCCTTAGCTTACATACACTCAACCTGCATCTTGTGTGTTTGCTTGAAATATGAACTTTCATGCTAGTATAAATGTTTTTTCTTTTCTCACTCAATATACCAAGGTGGGTCACCAAAAGATAACACAGTCTTGATTCATTACTCTACTTTTAACCATAAATTGGTTCCACTGGGGAACCCCATTTGTTTGAGTCCACTTCACAAGAAACTAACAAAGTAATATTTTATCAAACTGGAATCCAATACAAGAAGATCTGGTAACATGAACATCATGGCCAACAAACACTTGTCAGAGAACAGTTCTACATGATGTAATTAAGATTTAATCAATATATTAATGACAAAAAATGGTTATTAAGACAGCACACCTGTAAAGAAGAGTGGCAAATGCAGTTCCAGCTACTTTTCGTGTTCTGTCAATTCTTTCCACTGCTTGCTGACATATACGAGACATCATTTCTCCAATGATCTCTTCTGTTAACAAAGTGGCATCCTCTGCAACAACTGCTACTGTTAAAGTCTGAAATTATATTTTTTGAAAAAAGAAATTTAACAGCAGCTTAGAATATGCAATCTGACACATAAACAGAAGAAAAAGTTTTACAATGGACTCTTGACTACTCAAATCCAAACAGTAAGCTTAAAATGTCATTCTTGTAAAACACTGAAGAAAGAACATATAGGTTAAAAGCTTTATCTATAGAACTGTTCATAAAACTTTTCAAACCATATGATGAGTCTTGCATTAAGAATGTGGTAGCATAAACCCCCAAGGGATGGAGCCCTGAACACTTGTAAGAATTCTCAAAGTTGAAGAATGCCCATAAAATCCGCCCTAAATGCTTTGATTACCTCATAAATCCACATTTGCATGTGAAAAGTACCCAATGTGAATCCTGACAGTAAATGAAAAGACTTCTGCATACCCACTGAAGACAGAGAATAAGCTCACCTGCAGAGACAAAATTGCTGCCTCTCTCACCCAAGCCCCAATGTCACCCCTACGGTCCATTGTATAATCGTCTAGGCCTCTCAGGAGAGCTTGGTAGATGCTTATCAGATTGGTCTCACATACTTGGTCACAAGCTGCAAACCTTCATCTAATTAGCAATGAATTGGAATATTTTGATAAACCAGCAACACACTAATGTAAAACAGTTAAACAATAAAACTTACAAAGCAAACTCGTATAAAAGAATAAGTAAACTCTGAGCATGTCATTGACAACTTTAGTTTAATTAGTAGAAGGTGTATTATCAGAGGGTCTGAAGGGGCTGTTTTGTGTCTTTTGGCAAATTTAGGATCCCTGCATTGATGATTTGTAATATGGTTTAAGGTTACTTAACAATTTGTCCTGGTCATTTGCTGGCAGTTGCTTTGTTTTCAAAATCTGGATTTCATCTGAAGAGGCATTCAAATGTCAGTGACAAGTGAGGTTGACTAGTTCCCACAACCTGTGTATGTTTTGAACAGAAATGCTACCTACTTGACTTACCTTTTCCATCTTTTCTAATGCCAACAGTCTGTACCAGTCTCAGGATTGCACTGATTGCTTCTTTCCTTGTTTGTGCCCAATTTGCTGTCCCAGATGTGATTTCTGTCACACCAATTAAAGCTTCTACCACTGTGTCAAATTTACCAACAACTAAGGAATGTGTGAGGCAACCTGAAAAGTACCAAATTTCTAAAGGTAATGACGTGCTCAAGTACTTCTATCTATCATAATACAATTACAGAACTGAAAGCACAAAGAGGCTTGTTTTCTACACTGGTTCATGCACAGCTTTCATTGAACACAAAAATTTCAAAAGGTTAATATATACAGTAGTAGGCTGTGGACAACAGATGCAGAGGGAAATAATTCCATCCTCATTTATATAAATGAGTCCTGAAGTCATGCCAAGAATGATCTAACATCCTCCTTGTCAGAATGCTATATTTTTTGTTATATTAAAAAGTTAAGAGTAAATGTGAATAAGAGCAAGGTTATTAGGTACAGTAGGGTTGAGGGTCAAGTCAATTGGGAGGTAAGTTTGAATGGAGAAAAACTGGAGGAAGTGAAGTGTTTTAGATATCTGGGAGTGGATCTGGCAGTGGATGGAACCATGGAAGCGGAAGTGGATCATAGGGTGGGGGAGGGGGCTAAAATCCTGGGGGCCTTGAAGAATGTGTGGAAGTCGAGAACATTATCTCGGAAAGCAAAAATGGGTATGTTTGAAGGAATAGTGGTTCCAACAATGTTGTATGGTTGCGAGGCGTGGGATATGGATAGAGTTGTGCGCAGGAGGATGGATGTGCTGGAAATGAGATGTTTGAGGACAATGTGTGGTGTGAGGTGGTTTGATCGAGGGAGTAACGTAAGGGTAAGAGAGATGTGTGGAAATAAAAAGAGCGTGGTTGAGAGAGCAGAAGAGGGTGTTTTGAAGTGGTTTGGGCACATGGAGAGGATGAGTGAGGAAAGATTGACCAAGAGGATATATGTGTCAGAGGTGGAGGGAACAAGGAGAAGAGGGAGACCAAATTGGAGGTGGAAAGATGGAGTGAAAAAGATTTTGTGTGATCGGGGCCTGAACATGCAGGAGGGTGAAAGGAGGGCAAGGAATAGAGTGAATTGGAGCGATGTGGTATACCGGGGTTGACGTGCTGTCGGTGGATTGAATCAGGGCATGTGAGGCGTCTGGGGTAAACCATGGAAAGCTGTGTAGGTATGTATATTTGCGTGTGTGGACGTGTGTATATACATGTGTATGGGGGGAGGGTTGGGCCATTTCTTTCGTCTGTTTCCTTGCGCTACCTCGCAAACGCGGGAGACAGCGACAAAGTATAATAAAAATAATTAACAAATATGGGTAGAGTAAAAAGAAATCTTTATTATTTGGATGGTGCTTGTTTTCCTAACTTCCAAAATATCATAATGAAAATGAATGTGTTAATATCTGGTACCCATGCAATCTTATCTGGCATGTTCTGTCCTCCTCTCAATACCATTTTGTTTTGGCATTTCCAAATGAAAGGCCATTCAGCTGTTGATAAAGAAGTCTGACTAGCATATTTTCTGTTGTTTTGTATTACATACATAAACATACAGTGTTTAGGTAAAGTAGACAGTGTATCAAGTGACAGAAATGTTTGAGTGCATGCATAACTGTGCAAATATGCCCATGTATAGGTATTAGTGAATCACATGACTCAAATGTGCTCCACAAATCTAAACTATAATAATGGCACTCCAAAATAACATCTATCTTAATCATAATAACACATATACCTTATATCCAAAATTACACAAATATACTAACCATCAATGTCACTGCAAAAATTAATCATGACCTGCAGGCCATATTCTTTGCTGTCAATTGACATTACCATCGGTTAGTCTCTTATACTTTTTCACATAGACTAACTGCCTTGAAATTTTGTGAGACATGGCCTAAAGAGCATCATCATGCCTCATGTGTCTTACAAACCTTTATTTGTTTTATTCTGATTTCACTGGGACATTAAAAATTGTCTAACCCACTACAAACCTTAATATACATAGTAAATTAATGGAAATCCATTAATGTTCTTCATATTTCTATACCTTTGGGAATCACTCAGACATCTTCAATGTTAGTAACAAAGAACAAAGAAAGGAGAGGAATTCCTACCAAGAGCAGCTGCATAGCCCAATCTCTGTATTTCCTTATCAGTATTAAGGGCCTTGGTGTATCTTGTGATCAGATCATCTCTCCATTCCAGTTTCTCTTCGGATGTAGGTTCAAAATATGTGGTCCAGAATGGGGGCAAAGCCTCCAAGGCAGCAGCACGGATATTTTCATCAACATACACAATGCATTCTTCTAAAAGATGATACCAATGCTCTGAAAAATAACTGATAATGACTAAAGCCAATCTAGAAATACTGAATTAAATCAAGCTTATTCATTAAGAGTTGGTATGACAAAGCACCGTATCAACAATACAAACATCTGTATAGAAAAACTTGAATTACATTTAAAGGCCCCTTACCAAGAACCTCCTGGCCATGAAAAGGGAGAGCAGCCAGAGAACATTTCTCTATCATCACCGATGTTGCCTGCTTCATGTACTCTCCTCCTATACCACGGAAGAGCTTCCTTTCTTCCAGCGTTGGCACAATCTTGGCAATGCCATCTAATATATCCTTTCCTATTCAGTGCAGTAAAGATGAGCAGCAACAGGATCACATGAATGGGAGTAAACATGAGATGTGGGATTAAACCAATGTATTTTTTATCACACTAAACTGCTTCTCCTGAGTTGTCAAGGTAGCATTAGGAGCAAAATAACAACAGCATCACTTGCACAAATCTACAATCTAATTGTCAGGTAAAATGTACTGAAACCAGAGCCTAACACCAACATGGAACTAGAAATAAAAAACTTACCCCTGCCTCACTTCTGTAACCTCTACTCATATCCCCACTACCCAAACAAATGTAAAACAAAGAACAAATATACAGTGAAATAACCCAGTAAGACCTAACAACTGACCTCCCTACTCTGTCGTAACTCCAACTCACGAGACATACATCCTTCAGAAACCAAACTCCCCAGACATACAGGAGTCGCACTCTCCCACTTGTGCTCTGAACATCGCCATCTCTACAAATACTGTTTCAACATATCCCAAGATCCTTCATACTCACAATGCAAATATAAAGTATTGCATGGTCCAGCTTATGGTGCAGGCACACAAGCAGCCAGCTCTAGAAGTAAAAACCAAAGTAATACCTATACAAGAGGGAAAGTGAACCAACATTGTGGCATAGGGCAAGAGCGTAAAGTTTTGAAGTCAGTCTGGGAGAGTGTATAAGTCAGACCACTTTTGACTAAACTCTGTCAAGTATAGATGCAGAGCTAAAAACCACCCCAGATGTGAAAGCAGTACTCTAAACATCCTTTTAAAGCACTTACATGTATCATCAACTAATTCTGTTCCCATTAACAAAGTGCAGATCATGCATACACTGCCTCATTACTGACCTAGCATACCTAAGATCAAGGCATCTCGCACTACCGCTGTACTAGATTGCTTCTTCACCATTCTCTCTACATCAAATCAACATTTACTCTCTTACTCTTCATCTGAAATACTGTAAAGATCTCTTTTTACAAACCTTTTATCGACTGTAAGCCTTATATGGCCATAAGATCTTCACAGATATTATATCACATCCATACACTCTTCTAAGCATTTCTGAAAAGCATATCTTTCTCAGTCCTCAACTACTAGTTTTAATACATTATCTACATACCCATCATATCTTGCAGAGATTTGTTTTCTTCGGCAGCTACTACTGAAAGAGCATATGTTACATATGCCAAGGCCAGTATTGAGCCATGCCTTGTATACAGAATACTTCCAGTGGCATGATCCAGAAGCTGTGGCAAAACAGTATCACTCATATACTCAGGTGCAAGACGAGTTAAATTGTGAAGAGCCTGAAAAAGATGTAGTAAATGGAGTCACAGTGCTTTATCTACCATCTAGAGGATGAACCACAGGGTCTAGAGATGAAAAATGAATAATTTTTTCACAGAATTAAAGATATAATGTAACAGTTAAGATGTAATATAAAGATGTTGAAGAGGGGCTGAAGGAGGGGGGGGGGCTGAATTTCCTCATCCTCTGTATTAAGACTTTCCAAAAGGAGGATAACAGGAAGAAACCTAGCCAGGACTTTTCTCTGAGACTCAGTTGTGTGTTCCTGATGTTGCCTCATTAATGTGGAAAATGGCAGGAAAGTCTCAAAGAACGATAGAAAACTAATACTCATATTTCATCAAAACATCCCTCTTTACATGAAAAAAGAACTTTAAACTTCATCATTACATGTTACATCCTTACCTTAGCAGCAAGTTCCCTTATAGCTGAGTCCCAGTGATTGACCTTTTTCTCCATCAAGTGATCTATTAGCGCTTGTGTATATTCTGAGTGTCTGAAATAAAAGATTTGGTTTATCTAAATGCCTATGGAGAATATCAACTTGTATATGCAAGGATACATTAGCATATTGCTTTCAATATATAATAAATATGGATATTGATTCTCACAATGTACAAGGGCAACTCGAAAATAAATGAAAAATCATTCACCCCTGTATATTAGTAATCATCAAGGAAGACAATGAACAGTATAACTCTAATATTATCAATCCATCTTGCTATCACTGATCTAAAAACTATGCATATGATTCGAATAAGTACTGATGAACAACAATTTGAAAATTGACCACGAATCACCTGCCAACTTCAACGCTTAGACTGAGAAACGCATTTGAGCGGTTCCCTACAGCAAAGTAGTCGACAGTGGTAAGAATCTCAATGCCATGTGGGAATGCTCCTTGACGGCCAACATGTTCCTGGAATGCAGCTGACCCAGCTCGTCTACATGGAATCTATGAAAGATGTGCAAAATGATGTAACTCACTGATATTCATCAATGATGAATGCATGGTCTTTTATGTATAAACTTCAGCATATGTACTTTCTCACAATATATACCATTCTGTATTACTATCTATGGGAGAAGATCCTGGGTTTACATATCATTGCGATAATAATAATAATAATGATAATAATGATAATACTAATATGGTTGTACGTGTGAAAAGCATGAAGGATCTCCTTTTGAGTCACTACAGCCTTAACAATACTACTCTCTCTAATGACAACATTAAAGCCTTGTCAAAGGTAAATTCTCACTCACAATGTAACCACTAGCAAGCAGAGTCTGAACACACCAAAATCACATAAATATTATGCAAGAACTGGTCATGGAAAACCATGAAAAGGGTGATTCAATGAAGAGATGATTCAGCCTGGTGGTATCTCTACTTTCATTCATATCTACAGGTTTCTATATATTCACTTGAATTAGATAACATAATGACATTTACCTCTCTATCATAAAGAGCCACTATCAGAAGTCCAGTTGCAAGCTGTTTAACATAAGGAGTCATCTGATCTGGGTGGTAGGCCCTAGCAAAAGCCCAGCACAGATAACATGCTGCATCTCTGTAAAAAGAAAAGAATTGTAGGTTCTGAAGAATGAAAAGCCATTTCCCTAACTTAGGGAGAGCCCAGAGAAAGCATTTTTACTTCCTAAAATGAGGTAAAACCATCATATAACATAGGAGGTTGGCAGATGCTCATTCACTGGAACTTAATGACCATCAAGTGACCTACTCAAATCTATAACAGCAGAGCATGGATTTGAACTGACAGGGAGTAGCTAAACACCACTATTCATTTAACGATCATTGACACCTATGCCTCAAGTCTCTTAATTTCCTTAATCAAGAAATGGCTTTTCAAAAATGAAAGAGGGGAAGGAAGGGAAAGGAAATTAAACACATATTCATTGGTCTTTACCAATGGTAGATGTGTAGTTTTTCATTATTAGAAACCACCAGCTCTTATATACAATCATAGCCCTATGGATAACTAAGATTATATCCACTTTTAAAGAAGGACTTTAAGAAAGGTCTCCCTTTCAAGGCCAGTCACCTATGAGGTTGCATCCCCAAACCTTCTGCTGTTAATATTATTAATTTAGGGAAACAGTTTAAGACTATCGGTGCAGCATGACCCAAGATAGATAAAAATATTAAAGAAAATGGCAGGAAAATGAGCCACTACAGCTGGGAAAATCTATCATCATACACAAACGAAGACAAGTAGTAAAGATTTTTTTCCAAGATGGATTGGAATCTGGTAAGGATTCAGGACCAATCAGTTATGACTAAATACACAAGGAAAACACAAGTGCAAAAAATGAAGGATGCATTAACAAAAAAAAGCTTGATGACATTATGAACAATTCTTTAGAAACAAGATCGAAAGTTAACACAATGAGAAGGAAACAAATAAACTGGGGAATCAAACTGAGGATCATGAAAAGTCATGAGATGAGACAGGAAGTAAGGGAATCAAAGATGAAAATAAAACTACTGTTTCAAACATAAAAGCTACACAAAAAAAGGGTAATCAGATACAAAAATGAAAACTATCCTCCTTAGTCAACATTTTCAATATATCAAAATGCTATATCAGGATAAATGTGTTGGAGAGTAAGAAAATATCCAAGACACTCTAATTTAACTAACTGCAATCCAGCCAGTTGTAGCTTGCATCAGGCCCAATAGTCACAGAGCTGCTGAATAGACATTTCATCCCTAAAACAACATATATATTGTTATACTTTGTCGCTGTCTCCCGTGTTTGCGAGGTAGCTTAAGGAAACAGACGAAAGAATGGCCCAACCCACCCACATACATGTGTATATACATAAACACCCACACACGCACATATACATACCTATACATTTCAATGTATACATACATATACATGCACAGACATATACATATATACACATGTACATATTCATACTTGCTGCCTTCATCCATTCCCGTCGCCACCCTGCCACAATTGAAATGGGAAATTTTAGGGAAATTTCATTTCCCTAAAACAATACTTGGTATATATTCTGCATCTCAAAATTGTTCTGAGCATCATTTTTGCATAAAAATATATAAAATTACATCCAAACCAATACATGAATGACTTATCAGATGGAGATATTAGCATTTCTCTAATACATCTTTTAAACTTTCAAAGCAACTACTACTGAAAGGCTATCCAATTCTCCTTACTTTCTTACATTATCTTAACTCACCTAATATTAGAGCCCACAGAACACTGTCCTCTAAGTTCATCATACACAAGAGCCTTTTCTATAACTGGTGCAACAGCTGGCAGGCGTTCTGGCAGCAATAATCCACGTCGAGCTGTTCAGAAAGATATTTAGGGAAGGATTAATTGTTTGCATTAAAAAAAAAAAGGGGGAGGGGGTTACTGCACCTCAATACTTTACTTCTATTCAGATTTAATCTTAACCTTCTCCATTCGCAAAGTCCCAAATGCTGTCCTAAGCTTTTGGATTTCCAACATGAAATCTGCCACAAGAACAATGTGGCAGCATTTGATTCACCCCCAATGAATCCCCATCCCAGTACATACAATTGCAATAAATACTGATTTGATCAGTTCAGCATTAATTATTTTAAGTATCTATTATGACACTGTATGATACTGTCATTTTTCTCTTTGCTTGAAAAATTCATAATACTAAAAAATCCTACATCTGGACCTTTTTTGAAAATCTAATTTATCTGTACAGTTATCAATCTTATTTGTTTACAGGTAGTCTGACATGTCACTTTCAACATTTACAAATGATAATAATTTTTTAAAATTTTCAATCAAATCACAACAGTCCTATCTTCAGTGCAAGAGTAAATTACAATACTGTACAACTTAAAGCCCTTTTTCAATATCTGATTTGAACCCTAAAGGAGTCATTTTTTGATGTAGATATAAAGTTCAACCTTGACTAATGTCAGTAGAAAAAACCCTCAAGGGTGCAACTTGATTTGTTACTACAAACCTAAACATATATCCTCTTTGGAGTAAAACTAGACAACTGTTTGAGATAACACATTACACACTTCACAATTTCTTTGCTACCATAACAAAAGATCTTTTTAGAAACAACTTCTCACCTAGTTCTGCTAGAGCCAGGCACCCTCCATGCCATGCTTTATCTGATTCTCTTGTAGAAAACAGTTCCAAAATAGCTCCAACAACTTCATCCCCAAACTCCTGGGGAAGACGGCCTGTCACACGACCTATCCCCTTAGCTGCAGACCACCTAATGCAAAGAAACAATAGTGTTCTGTATCAATATTACATATAGAACAGGCAAAGCAGACACATTTTATTAATACATAGTTTAATACGCATCCATCCATACAACTCAAACAATAGTCTTCCATTTATTACTCGATATTTGATATTCCTAGACTCTTTGCACAAGATATATGGTTATCCTGATCAATGTCCTTTGTTTCTTACTTTCTGGTTGCTTTGTTACTTATTTTTCTCACTCCTCCCTTGCTATGTCTGTTTTAATGAATGCCTCATCAAATTCTTTATGGTAGGCAAGCTTCTCTGTATACCTTAACATTATCTGGCTATTACACTCAATTCAGAAAGTAATCTTTATGGGCACCACTCATTTGTCGACTTTATTTCTGTATACCTATCATTCTTTGTTTCACAGAAAATGCCTTCCATGTTTTTTTACAATCTAACAGTACCCTCTCCTATTTCTTTTACTACACTCTCCTTTAACTGAATGCAGTCCTCATCTAAGTTTTCTACTTGTTTCATTAATTTGACACTTATCAAACCAAGTATCTATCTACCTCATGGAGACTGTTTCATCCAATTCCATGCCTCATGGCACTTATGCATTCATCACTGATTCTTGGCAATTTTTTTAACCAGACATAATTCACTCCTCACCTGAATAACAGTACAATTGATATCATATACATACATGCATGTGTGCATGTAAGTCTGTCTTGTTTTTGCAAAAATAATATTACCTAACAACAGTGTCTTTGTCCTTGAGTCCCTGAAGTAGGCAGTCTATCACCTCCTCAATCTCTCCAGCCACCTCTTCTTCATCTTCTTCCACTGTCTCACATAAATCCTGACCCCCTGGGGTAGTGCCATGGATGTTCATGGCAAGACTCCTACTTCCACGCTGGTATCTCCATGATGCAATTCTTGGTTTAAGAAATGTCAGTCCTGTTAGTAAAGGATTACATTAAGCAAGATAATATCAGCAAATTATGTCCATAGTACCTCCATACTCAAACTACCTTGAACTATAATGTGTATTTTATTATCATTATATTCTTTCTTATCAACAAGAAGTACATTAAAGAGGCAGAGATTTAGTCATATACTCAATATCTTCCATACAGCCATATTAATTATCAGCAAAAATCTAAGGTTGATTCAATGGTCCTTTTGATATACTGAAATTACATCAAGTTTCTTGTTAGCAATATCAGTATTCCATCATACTGATATATCCATTCACTGACAAACCCTAGGACTGTACACAGAATGCACATATCATGGAAAGACCTATCCTTTAACATTTAACTCTTCAAACAACAGACTTTACCTTTCAACAGACAAACCAATTCACAAATCTATTTGAAATTTACCAAAATGCATATATCTGAACATTCTTTTCAGAGCACTCACCAATGCGCTGAATCAGCTTCACAGACAATTTTCTAACATGTGTATCACTGCAGGTGATAACTTTACAATCGATCAAGCGTGACAACACATTCTGGGAAAGGGGAAGCATCTCTTCTCTCTTCCCATGTTTGAAGATCAACCCCATGGCTCGTAGTGTCCCCAGTTTGTGGAATACGCCATACACATCAGTTTGTGAGGCACTTTCTAGAACCTATTCAAACATATTATTCCTGCATTAATCAATCAAATCCAGTTTAGTAAATTAAGAATACTATAATTTTCTAATTATCTTGCAAATTTATCAAACAATAATGCAAAAAACTTCAATCATTTTTTCCACTCACTTCAAAGCAAAAGTTAATAAATTCTGGGAGATATCTATCTTTTAAGTCGGGCCTTGTTATGAAACGTGAAGCTAGATACGCTGCCATCTCACGTGACTTCTGGGCTGACTTCAAATGTGTTTTGATAACAGCTAATATCCTGTCAATATACATGATATATCTGAGGCATGATTATGCTTTTTTGTCTTCCTTGTTAAGCAATTAAAGAAGCTGGCACAAAGATCAGCATTTCCTTCCATTATCAACACCAACTGAAGTGCACATGACCTCACATAAAATGTAAGTCGTACAACCACCTGTGAGAAGTTTTAAGGCTGGACAAGTAAACAAAATATAAGGTTAAATGGAGAATGTAAAGCCAAAAGATGGTAAAATACTCAAAAAGGAAAACTTTAAGTTAAAAGCACTCAATAATCTCAATATAATAAATAAATTTATAATAAAACTGACCTCTCAACAACAGTGGCCCCTGACTGCTTATCCCCTCCAGCAGCAGTAGCATCAAAACCCATCATGTTGAAGGGCATATAAACAATGATAGAAAGCCATAAAAGGAGGACATAGCTTTCATAAAAGTCAGAGCTTCCTTCCGGGGTCTCCAGCATTTGCAGAACTGGAAGCAGGTCTTTAACCTGCCAGTTACAGAGGTAATTCAAATTAGTGTAATTCTTTTAAGAACTGTATCACCAATCATACAATTTACAATGAAGGAGTTGGACTAAGAAATACCAATCAAGAAAAATGGGATGGACCAAGTGAAATAATAAAGGGAAAAGGGATATTTTTTTCTTTACGTTGGAAGCTTTAGTCACACACAAAAGCCCACATCAAGGCTGGGCCTCAGGTGAAACATGAAAAGGGTTAATAAGAGGGGAATAAGAAGAATGAGGGGAACTATTTCGAGTTTTTGAGAAAATGGAAAATCTGCCTTCTAAAAAGTGTCAGGTCACAGTTGTTAGGAAAGACATGAGGAGGTAAAGAGTTCCAACAATACAAGGTGCATATCATATCAGCTCACCCCTGAGTTACCAACAGACACAGAACAATAATGTAATTCAGATGCTTGCTAAGCACATGGTTTAGCTGGATTACTCTGGCAACTGCATACAGCAAGCCTAAAGGTACCTATCCTATCACAAATATGGGTAAGGAGATAAAAAAAAGTAAGAAATCTGTCAAATGGCTGTTTGGAATACTGAATTATCATACTAGTAAGGAACACATATTTACCAAATAAAAACATTAGCTTTTGTTAATTTGGTACAAGGTAAAACAAATAGAAAACAATAACCAAAATATTACCTCATGAGGGAGTTTTTTGAATATGACTTTGTATCCACGAACTTTGATTACAAGCCAGAGGTACTTAAAGGCCTGACTAATTATTTCCGATTTGTGATTTGAGTTGCGGGTAATTTCTACCAGCCGCATGAGGATGCCTTCTAGGTGAGTATCCAGAAGATGAGGCTGTTCCTAAAATATATGGCAGGAATACTGAGTTGAGAATAATATGAAAAACTATAATTTCTATAAAGCAAAATACTTTAATACACACACACACACATATATATATATATATATATATATATATATATATATATATATATATGAATAAGAGCAAGGTTATTAGGTACAGTAGGGTTGAGGGTCAAGTCAATTGGGAGGTGAGTTTGAATGGAGAAAAACTGGAGGAAGTGAAGTGTTTTAGATATCTGGGAGTGGATCTGGCAGCGGATGGAACCATGGAAGCGGAAGTGGATCATAGGGTGGGGGAGGGGGCGAAAATCCTGGGGGCCTTGAAGAATGTGTGGAAGTCGAGAACATTATCTCGGAAAGCAAAAATGGGTATGTTTGAAGGAATAGTGGTTCCAACAATGTTGTATGGTTGCGAGGCGTGGGCTATGGATAGAGTTGTGCGCAGGAGGATGGATGTGCTGGAAATGAGATGTTTGAGGACAATGTGTGGTGTGAGGTGGTTTGATCGAGTGAGTAACGTAAGGGTAAGAGAGATGTGTGGAAATAAAAAGAGCGTGGTTGAGAGAGCAGAAGAGGGTGTTTTGAAGTGGTTTGGGCACATGGAGAGGATGAGTGAGGAAAGATTGACCAAGAGGATATATGTGTCGGAGGTGGAGGGAACAAGGAGAAGAGGGAGACCAAATTGGAGGTGGAAAGATGGAGTGAAAAAGATTTTGTGTGATCGGGGCCTGAGCATGCAGGAGGGTGAAAGGAGGGCAAGGAATAGAGTGAATTGGAGCGATGTGGTATACCGGGGTTGACGTGCTGTCAGTGGATTGAAGCAGGGCATGTGAAGCGTCTGGGGTAAACCATGGAAAGCTGTGTAGGTATGTATATTTGCGTGTGTGGACGTATGTATATACATGTGTATGGGGGGGGGGGGTTGGGCCATTTCTTTCGTCTGTTTCCTTGCGCTACCTCGCAAACGCGGGAGACAGCGACAAAGTATAAAAAAAAAAAAAAAATATATATATATATATATATATATATATATATATATATATATATATATATATATATATATATACATATATATATATATATATATATTCCTAAGAGTTCAGGATTTCATTGTGTAACCAGGAGTGGTTAAGAAACCTGTGTTCCATACTTGGCCAAAGTGTTTCATGTGGAAGTTGGATACAGTATGTGGTTGGGGCCTGATGCAGGGGAGTTCTTGGAGGTTTTAAATGTGTTGAAAATGCCTGTGGGAGTCAAGGGTGAGTGGGCAGCTGTTTCAGGGATGATATTAATTAGATTTTTTATAGCTATCCTCTTTAGCAATGTGGTTAGTATGATAAAAATATCATGATGGGAGTAGAGTAAAACTCATTACATACACAAGAATATATGAAAGCATGGATTACGTCTTTACTTGACTGAAAAACAAGGTAATATTGTAATAAACTAGTAATCTGCCAAAATGTAAGTCATATATCAATAGAAACAAAATCAATACCTGATAACAATCTAGGATAGTCTTAAAGTCTTCAAAGGCTTTCTCAGCTGTGGATTGAGACTGAACAGCTTTTTCAATTGAACCCAGCATTTGGTGCACCTCTTCATGTTCACGAAACATGTCAAGGGTACATGATATGCCGACATCATCATCAGCTCTTTCCACCTCTTTATCATTCTCTTGCATATCCATATCTAAATCCACTGTCATTGTCACTTTTGTGGTAATTCTGTAAGCAAAAGATAAAGTAACTTTCCAGACTCTTACTGATGAATGTAAGACAGTATAGTTACTTATACCAGCTTTATGCACTTAGAGGCATGCATAACATACACTAAAGCCTTTATAACCTGATTTCTGAGATACAGTTTCTGATCAATTATTATACCAAAATCTGACAAGACTCTCTCATTCTTGACAAATTAAGAATCATAAAACTATGTACAACAAAAATCAGCTGTAATCTAGGGAAAAGCACTTTTAAGGCTAGAATCCTCACTAGCCCTTTACCCATATAGTTTTGACACTAAATCTATTGATTCTCTCTAGCCCTTTACCCACACAGTTTCAACAGTGGAAATCTATTATTGGCATGTGACTAATGTTAGCAAGCCAGGCAAACATAAAATAAACAAGAGGAAGCTGCACACCTGTCTCACCAAGAGCTAAATATGAGGCACAAAACCCTTAAGTGCCAAGAGCATTCACACGAAGAGTTAAGCAGCATGTGTGCGCTAATGTTCATGGGCTATTCTAAATTTCCCCTCTTATATACTGACATATATAAAGCAGCCAAGTATTACCTTGGTCTGTACAAGTGCTTATTCTAGTGACTCCCACTCTCATAAATCAATGATAAATGTAAATAAATACATGTGAATATATGTTATGTGTAAACATATGTATATATTTGAAAATAGTAGCTATAGAATCTCAATTTTTATATTTTAGTTGATAAATTATTATATGAAGAATATAACAAAATCAATTATGCTTGATTTAGAGCATTCTCTCATGTCATACACTAATGAGGTGATAGTTGCGAAGGTGATGTGCGAAGGTGATGAAGCTTAGAAAAAATATGGAATTAATCACAATACCATACTGTGAAAGTATGTGAAACACAAACAGAGGTCAACAGAACCCAAAGAAAATTTACCGGACTTTCAAAAGCAGCCAAGATTTACCTTCTCTTCCATATTTGAAAAATATGTGATTGCTATGGTCTTGTGTTTATAGTTTTTTGTATAGCTACTGTGAGTGGTCGTGTGGACAAAATTGCTCTGGAATGAAAAGTTTCCAGTGAACATTCTTCGGTTCAACATCTGGTGGGATGCAGCAAACAATAATAAAAAAATCGTATATTTTGATTATAACACTAAAAATCATGGTAAATCTCACCTGCTGTGAGGAGTTTGGCAGTTTCCATATATATGTGGATTTTGATACATTTTTTATCACTTACTTTTACATTAATGAAGCTTATAATTTCTCTGAGTCATAACCCTCTGCACTATCAGCAAATTTCTCATACGACAGATGTAAATGCTTTGAATCATACAATGCTTATCTTAATGGTATTCTCCATGCAGTATGCTATCACTGCAAAATGAAATCAGTGTCATTCCAAAATCAGTTCTGATGTTCCACATTCATCAGATGTACCTGCGAATAACCTTTATGGGAAACAATTCAGACATGGCCAACAAGGCTGGACACGCACACTCAACCCTTCACACTACCATTACACAACAGGCCCATCACTGGGGATGGTGCAACGTCCATGTCGTGAAAAGGGACCAGTGAGTCATGTCCTCAACTTGGAACCCACTCATGAACCAAGGTGAGTAACACACACACACAGACATGGCATCAAGAGAAATCAATGATCTCAGCCAGTATTCAAGCACACCTGCATTCTTTCCCAGCTGTAATGTACCCCTTAGAACCAAAACCCGACCAGACTCATGATTTCCCGATACCTCCTGTGTAGAAAACTAAAATTCGCATAGGTTTCAGCTGTCAATTTTGGCGGCAGTGTTCATAACTGATAACTTTGAAACACCTTGGCAACGTTCCCCCCTGACAGCTGAGGCGTCCAGCCACATTTGTTTTGATTCTGTTGAACATTCCTGTTATTTTAACAGGATAATATATATATATATATATATATATATATATATATATATATATATATATATATATATATATATATATATATATATATCAAAATGTACTAAGTCATAATCGTTGATTTTGCTATACGCTAAATTCTATTCGCAGTTTTTGCTATCATAATACTCCCAGATTACTTTGAAATAGGTGAATTCTTAAGATTAGGTGAAATAAAAGATTTCGAAAGGTTTTTAACTATACATTCCATGATCAATTAACTAATCTAACCTTACTTTCAAGCTGTAACTTTCCTTGTTTGAGGAACTGACAATGACTTTATTATCCTACAAGCTCTTTAGAGGTGTGACAAGTCTATTGACACATATATCACAGACAAATCAATACTCCATTATCGCTCTCACAGCAAATAGAATAGAAATATATAACAATACAGTTATAAAACGTACATACAAATATAGATTTAGACGTCATAGAGTATAATAATAGTACAATAAAGTCAAATACTTTTACTATAAGACCAAATGGCTGATATGATACAATGCAATGTTAATACACAGAATATGACTAATTATAATTAAACAATTACAAACATACATACTTTCAGCCCGTTGCTGACAAGTTAATATGTCAATGGTAAGAGATGCATTTATCGTACAACTGAACTATTGGACGTCGGGGAAGATTAAACATCTTATGCATCTTCCTCTTGTGTTATACATTTACGGATAAAAGGAGATCAAGAATGCAGCATGATTAGTCTTAGATGAACCGGGGGTTCTTGAAAACTTGCATTACACTAAAAATTACGTATCATATAGTTTGACAATCATGAGGTAATAAGAATATTTCCTTTTGTTAGGTCGCCTTTTATTCTTTCCTCCCTTTAAAAAGGGTAATAGATATATTTCTCTTCCCCTACATACGAAAAAATTCAGTGTACCATGGTGATCGTCAGTTTATCAAAGATACCCATCCAATGCGAACCGTTTTCTTTCATTTCCAATGTTTATATCCGGCCGGGATCATCTGAGTGTCGAGTGCAACAGTACATTATATTTTATTGAATTTTCATGTTATGTTCTTCAAGGAGTGGACCGAAAGTGAAAAACTAAATTAATACAGTTTAGCAAGTCTTCTGGATAGTAGCGATACATTTTTCAACGTGTTGCCCTTTTACTATCAAACTTCCGTTTGACACGAAGGGAGGATTTCGCTGATAAGAGGAGGTCTTTGACAGGTAAAACAAACTACTTGGATATTTTTTGACTAGTGACTGTTTGATATACACTTTTAGACATTGAACTGTTGTTATTTGTGCTACAATGTTGTATCAAGGAATAGGAGAGACTATATATGCTTCTTTAGATTAAAGTTGTTGTTTCCTGTCATCACTTGACAGGATTTCCTCGTGACTCATTTCGATACCCAAGAAATCTTTCTTCTTTTATTGAATGGATGCCTAAATTGCTTTTCTTCTGGAGTTTCCACAAAGTAGGATGAAATTTAGAACTTTAGCCACCCATTTAAATTTTTGGTGTGGCCCAAATGTATCGGTATATCCCTTTCGTATATTATGGGTTTGTAAGGGGTGGAGGTGATGCAGAATCATATTTGCTCACAATTGAGATTCCATCAAGTGGACACTGGGCCTTGAAGGAGAGGAAAACTGTGAGGTTTAAGAAATAGTAATCAAAAGAACCTAACCGTAGCTTAGCTAACCCATTTTATCCCAATGGTCTAATGAAACATAATTTGTCTTAAAATCAACGCCCTTAACACTCTTATATTTTTATAGGATAGGTTGTTTTGTTAGGCTGGTTTAGGGGTAGTTCAGCAATTTAGTTCCGCATTGAAATTAACTTAGGGAAATGGTTATGTATTTGTTTATGTGATTCCTGAGATTACAGAAATACATCCTGAGCTTTATTTTGAACTCTCTAGATTAAGGCTATATATCACTATTAATTAGGATGATATTGGTTTTTTATATAAGAGAAAATTTGGGGTTAATGTAAGAGTAGGTAATACACATGTAAAATATCAATGAAACCCATAAAAACCTCGAACTTCACCTAAGCTTACAGTGTAGCTGAAATAATAGTAGAAATATACGGTATATTCATCTCATGTTGGAGATCATAGTAGCATGTCTGTTTGTTGGCATCCTTTCATGGCATTGCATTTTCCTGAATATGTACTTTTCAACTAGATTGCTGGAAATAAAGTTAAATGTTGACTCCTAGAGTATTACTACTTTATTACTTTGAAGGAATAGTGGTTCCAACAATGTTATATGGTTGCGAGGCATGGGCTATGGATAGAGTTGTGCGGAGGAGGGTGGATGTGCTGGAAATGAGATGTTTGAGGACAATATGTGGTGTGAGATGGTTTGATTAAGTGATAATAGGGTAAGAGAGATGTGTGATAATAGGAAGAGTGTGGTTGAGAGAGCAGAAGAGGGTGTTTTGAAATGGTTTGGTCACATGGAGAGGAGTGAGGAAAAGTGAGGAAAGATTGACCAAGAGGATATATGTGTCAGAGGTGGAGGGGACGAGGAGAAGTTGGAGACCAAATTGGAGTGGAAAGATGGAGTGAAAAAGATTTTAAGCGATCGGGGCCTGATCATGCAGGAGGGTGAAAGGCGTGCAAGGAATAGAGTGAACTGGAACAATGTGGTATACCAGGGTCGACGTGCTGTCAGTGGATTGAACCAGGGCATGTGAAGCGTCTGGGGTAAACCATGGAAAGTTGTGTGGGGCCTGGATGTGGAAAGGGAGCTGTGGTTTCGGTGCAACTACTGAAAGGTTAATTATCAGTCTAACACTGCATTGAAACTAGCTTTAGATGCTTCATAGAGTTCACTGTGATTAGAGAAATACCAACGGATCACGATTTGGAACACAGTATTGAGCTACAATAAATACAGTAAGAGAAATATATCCAGAAAAATAGAAGGGATATAAAGCAAATGGATTTGTATGTAGCATTTATGGATCTGGAGAAGGCATATGATAGAGTTGATAGAGATGCTCTGTGGAAGGTACTAAGAATATATGGTGTGGGAGGCAAGTTGGTAGAAGCAGTGAAAAGTTTTTATCGAGGATGTGAGGCATGTGTACGTGTAGGAAGAGAGGAAAGTGATTGGTTCTCAGTGAATGTAGGTTTGCGGCAGGGGTGTGTGATGTCTCCATGGTGGTTTAATTTGTTTATGGATGGGGTTGTTAGGGAGGTGAATGCAAGAGTTTTGGAAAGAGGGGCAAGTATGCAGTCTGTTGGGGGTGAGAGAGCTTTGGAAGTGAGTCAGTTGTTGTTCGCTGATGATACAGCACTGGTGGCTGATTCATGTGAGAAACTGCAGAAGCTGGTGACTGAGTTTGGTAAAGTGTGTGAAAGAAGAAAGTTAAGAGTAAATGTGAATAAGAGCAAGGTTATTAGGTACAGTAGGGTTGAGGGTCAAGTCAATTGGGAGGTAAGTTTGAATGGAGAAAAACTGGAGGAAGTAAAGTGTTTTAGATATCTGGGATTGGATCTGGCAGCGGATGGAACCATGGAAGCAGAAGTGAATCATAGGGTGGGGGAGGGGGCGAAAATCCTGGGAGCCTTGAAGAATGTGTGGAAGTCGAGAACATTATCTCGGAAAGCAAAAATGGGTATGTTTGAAGGAATAGTGGTTCCAACAATGTTGTATGGTTGCGAGGCGTGGGCTATGGATAGAGTAGTGCGCAGGAGGGTGGATGTGCTGGAAATGAGATGTTTGAGGACAATATGTGGTGTGAGGTGGTTTGATCGAGTAAGTAATGTAAGGGTAAGAGAGATGTGTGGAAATAAAAAGAGCGTGGTTGAGAGAGCAGAAGAGGGTGTTTTGAAATGGTTTGGGCACATGGAGACAATGAGTGAGGAAAGATTGATCCAAGAGGATATATGTGTCGGAGATGGAGGGAACGAGAAGTGGGAGACCAAATTGGAGGTGGAAAGATGGAGTGAAAAAGATTTTGAGTGATCGGGGCCTGAACATGCAGGAGGGTGAAAGGCGGACAAGGAATAGAGTGAATTGGATCGATGTGGTATACTGGGGTTGACGTGCTGTCAGTGGATTGAATCAGGGCATGTGAAGCGTCTGGGGTAAACCATGGAAAGTTGTGTGGGGCCTGGATGTGGAAAGGGAGCTGTGGTTTCAGGCATTATTGCATGACAGCTAGAGACTGAGTGTGAACGAATGGGGCCTTGTTGTCTTTTCCTAGCGCTACCTCGCACACATGAGGGGGGATGGGGATGTTATTCCATGTGTGACGAGGTGGCGATGGGAATGAAAAAAGGCAGACAGTGTGAATTGTGTGCATGTGTATATATGTATATGTCTGTGTGTGTATATATATGTGTACATTGAGATGTATGGGTATGTATATTTGCGTGTGGGGACGTGTATGTATATACATGTGTATGTGGGTGGGTTGGGCCATTTCTTTCGTCTGTTTCCTTGGGCTACCTCGCAAACGTGGGAGACAGCGACAAAGCAAAATAAAAAAAAAAAAGATAATATAATATAAAGTTATTGTTATTATTTTGCTTTATCACTGTCTCCCGCGTTAGCGAGGTAGCGCAAGGAAACAGACGAAAGAATGGCCCAACCCACCCTCATTCACATGTATATACATACACGTCCACACACGCAAATATACATACCTATACATCTCAATGTATACATATATATACACACAGACATATACATATATACACATGTACATAATTCATACTGTCTGCCTTTATTCATTCCCATCGCCACCTCACCACACATGAAATGACAACCCCCTCCACCCTCATGTGTGCGAGGTAGCGCTAGGAAAAGACAACAAAGGCCCATTTGTTCACACTCAGTCTCTAGCTGTCATGTAATAATGCACCGAAACCACAACTTCCTTTCCACATCCAGGCCCCACAGAACTTTCTATGGTTTACCCCAGACGCTTCACATGCCCTGGTTGAATTCATTGACAGCACGTCAACTTCAGTATACCACATCGTTCCAATTCACTCTATTCCTTGCACACCTTTCACCCTCCTGCATGTTCAGGCCCCGATCACTCAAAATCTTTTTCACTCCATCTTTCCACCTCCAATTTGGTCTCCCACTTCTCCTCGTTCCCTCCACCTCTGACACATATATCCTCTTGGTCAATCTTTCCTCACAAGTGTTGTGTGATTTATATATGTACAAATATTGTAATCTCTATGATAAACAGGTAAACCTTTTCAGTGTGTGACAACACCAGTGAGACAGGATGTGGAAGGCTCAGGCAGGTCATCAGATCACCTTTGACAATGGCAATGATGATGATGATTGGGAGACAGATGCAGATTATATCAATGACATGACAGAAGAAGAGCAGAGATATGGTACTAAGAGAGACTTAGAAGCAATTGAGTGAGTATCACTGTGAAGAATCTTTATACTATACATGTCCAGTTTTAGGCAGTTTATATATCGTAGTACTTATTACAGGTTTGGGACCCTTTATATGCCTTTCCCAAATCAAGAATTTTCCAAAAACTAGCAGCTTTTTTTGAAAAATACCAATTGAAAATACTATCCTGAAATCCAGAAATATTTTGCAGCCAAATCCCATTCTAGGATCTGTGGGTAAAAGGTCCCAAAGATTGCTGCAGACATACTACCCAAATCTGGACTGCAGTAGTCTATGTGTTTCCCCAGGGGTGGTCTTGAAGACATTGGGTACCTCTGAAAGATTTTCAAGGAGTAATGAGACAGGCTGTATGATCTTTGTGAAGGCTTGTTTGCATTATCCAGGCTATCTCATTGGCAGAACGTTGTTCTTGGTTACTCATTACTACTACCAAGCTCCTTTTGAATGATATCCATTTTGAAACCATCTGGAAGGGAAGGGAGCCAGGATTTATCATGTAGATTATGGAAAATTGAAAATCAACCCTTCTCTAAGGCAAACTAATCTGAAGGATTAACTGGAGTATCAACAACTTTATCTGTGTAACTTTTGCCTTTATATTTGTGCATAGATAGCATGGTTAACAGAAGAGAGTTGCGAGTTGTCAGGCTTATTATAATATTTTATGGATTTGAAAACCAGATAATCTTTTGATATGTAAATTTGTTTGCATGTATTTGAAAGCCTGATAATCTTTTGAGATTGTTATTTTATTATTATATTCCTGTGATTGCATCTGTTTTAATTTTGCAATTCAATATTTTATTGAGATTACAGACTAATTTAAGAATTCAAATTCTATAGCATGAAGAAATATAGAGAAGAAACAATAAATGCAGATGCAGAAATCAAGCTTAAAGAACGAGAAGAAGGACCAAAGGCATCATATGGATACGGAGGAAAGTTTGGAGTTCAGACAGATCGGTTAGTAAATAAGTATACTGTTCATGTATAGTATGCAGAACATTGAATATTACTTTTATTGATCAGCAACATTTTCTGTAAAGTATATGGAAAACTAAGATCTTTTTAGTTGAGAAATTATATAGAGTATGTGGAAAAATATTTGAAACTTTGATATCAATTGTGGATTTTTCTCATTTTTTGGAGGATCAGTAGTGAGGTCTTTGTAAGCTAGCATAGGCCTTAACTGTTGTAATGAAAGGACTACAAATGGTGGTGGTGGTTTTGTACTTCCTTTCATACCAACTTGACATCTCTTTAATATTATTAATCTGCATGTTTACTAGCTATACATTTCACCCTCTTAGATATGTTTTTTTTGTGAATCACCTTCCCAATTTTAACTTAAATATTTTGTACAAAAAATTTGTTTTACATTTGATATTTGATATGCATAATGTGTTCCAAAACTGCATCAATAACCTCTAAACATTTTACATAGTTCATCAACAAATACAGAAAACTAACGCAATAAAGGAAAAAACAAATGACACTAACCCTTCCTGTGCATGCTCTTCAGTGCACCCCAGGATCTTAGCCCTCTCTCCGTTCTAATGACTTAGTTTAGCCCTTATGGTTGTGTCCTGAGTGATACCCACTCCCAGGTTCCTACAGCACTTACTTCCTCAAAGGAGTCCCTATTCGAACTTACTCTCCAACCATCCTGTCTGATCACCCTGCTGCACCTCATTACTTTGCTCTTGTTTATATTTATTCACAACTCTCTCCTTTTATACACTTGCCTAATCTTTGTTAAAAGCTTGTAAGAGTTTCTTTGTGTAGTCTCCTACCAGAGTCATGTCATCTTCAAAGAGCAAATTATTCATCTTCCATGCCTCCATCATATATATGGATGAAAAGATATAAAAGAGAATCGTATTTTTTTAATCAGTATACTAATGCTGCTGGCATAAAGGCGCATGTTGAATGTAAGTGATTTTTACTCAAGACTTCCGGTAATTGTGAATATTTCACAAAATGCATCATTCACTTTTTAATTACTTTGTAATGTTTTGTATTTTAGCATTGCAGAGTATTTATATATGTTGGAATCTGAAATGTAACATAATTTGATCCTTTTTCAATTAATAAGGATGGACCAGAGTGCTGAGGGCCACGAATATGTTGGAAAGGTAGAAAAACATGCTTCACAAAAAGACTATGTATCAGGGTTTGGTGGAAAATTTGGTGTTCAGAGTGACCGACAAGACCGTTCAGCAGTTGGCTGGGACCACTTGGAAAAAGTTGAAAAGCATGAAAGCCAAAAAGGTAAGATGTGTGTATTCATTATTTATTTCAAATTATTTCTTCCAGTTTAAACTGTCCCAAATTCACTTTTAATCTTATCATTTCTTACTTTAGATCTTAGATATTCTTTCAACTGTTTCCATTGTCAAAGATATTCCAGTTAAACAGACTCAAAATTCATTGTCATAGATGATAGTGATTAGTGCCATTCCTCTGAGTAGAACATGTCACATGATTTATATATGTGTAGTTTTTACAGTGTAGATGTTTTTTGGTATGGATATGAATGTCCATTGTACACATGGCTCCCAGCATCCCTACTGGGTTTCATCTGACTCTACTGCTTGTGTTAGGGAAAGCTAAGGCATTAGCAGTATTAGCTATGTCATCTGGTAGACCTGACTTTCCTTTATCTATGCATTTCATTGATATTCACCATCTTTCTACTTTCTAGAACATTTGTAATCTAACTTTTCAAAAGACCCTAATTTTTTTTCAAAGCTGCATCCGTATTTCATATTAGTAGATTGCTCCTTTTGTTATTCTACACGTTTTGTTTCATACAGTCTTAAATCAATTTTCTGCTATTATTTACACCTGGTGTTATCAGACTCTTGACTTGGTGTGGTTATATTGCAATTGTAAATTATGTATTATCATCAGCAGACGAAGAGAAGTACGATCTTGTTAAGGAACTTTTCATCCTGAAGGAGTCCATTTCTCTACTGATAATTGTAGCACAGCCTTGGAGCTGCAGTAGCCCTGCAGTAACCTGCTGTTGTGCAGTCAGAAAAAAGATTACGACTTTTTCTTTGTAACCTTTTACTTTCTCTCATACTGACTTTCTTGTAAGAATTGTTTGAGGTTATGTTCCTACAATTGGCTTCGTCAATTTATTGCATTTATGCTGTACTCTGAGATCTGTTTACTTTAAAAAGAAATTCTTTTGGCATCATGTCTCAGGAAGAATACAGAAAGGAGTAGTTTTGTCAAAATAGACATCATAGATGCATTGCATTGTCCAACTTGATTAATAGGTATTGTATTCTAGGTTTCTGTAAAGCTAGATTAACCCTAGGACAGAGGTTATTGATACCATATCAGGATAATCTGTGATCTTTTATCTTTTCGGGGTGGTTTTGTTGGATGATTTGACTTAAAAAGGTGGATTATTGTCTGTTTAATGTTTGGATTATAGCACCTGATCAGCCTAGCTGAGTTTTACTATATGTGAAAAGTGAATTAACAGCGGTGTGCATACTAGCCATAAATACAGTGAATAGGTATACAGATCCCCTAAATATTTTGAGGATGAATTTAATGAAATAATGACGAAAATGGTTGTTTATTGAGAAGTGTAAACAGACTTATACCAACAGTGATTTGCCCAAGTGATTTCACATGCCTGCATAAAGCAGTAAAAATGTATGGAAAGAATAAGTTGCCTCAGCAAATATATGGAGGGGGAGGAGAAGAGATAAGTTTGATAAGATAGAAAAAGGTAGAGAAACTGTAGGATAGCAGCTAAAAAGGGATAGTGGTAATTGAGAATGTGTGGCCGACCAAGTGGATTTGTAGGGAGATTATAAAAAAAAGTGAAACATCATTGAGAGGTAGTGTAATCCCTTTTCATATTCCAAGGCAATGCTCCCATTGGTGACCAAGGCAATTATTTGTCAAAAGTAATTGATTTTAATTGATATGAAGTTTGGTTTTGAATTCTTTGTAGTGTTATATTCTTTGAATTATTTTATAAATCATTTATGATGGATTTTATTCTATGTATTAATGGCTGTGGTTTGATTTGGCCCACAGATTATAGTCATGGTTTTGGTGGAAAATTTGGCGTCCAGAGTGATCGGCAGGACAAGTCAGCTTCAGGATGGGACCACATAGAAAAAGTTGATAAGCATGAGAGCCAGAAAGGCAAGTGGAAGAACTTTGCCTTGAGGTTCTTAATGTTTTTGTCAGATCTGTGCATTGCATTAGATATTAATTTTCCATTTGTTAGGGTGAGATATAAATAATATCTATTATTATTATTATTATTATTATATTTTTTTATGCGTATGATATCAGAATCATTAAGGGGAAATTTTCATGACTGCAAAAGTCTGTTTATGCATATCAGATGATTTAAACTTTTATTTTGTCATCTGAAAACTATCTTCAATTAAAAAGATACACCGTTCTAGATTTTTTTTTTTCTTTTTTTTTTTTTATACTTCGTCGCTGTCTCCCGCGTTTGCGAGGTAGCGCAAGGAAACAAACGAAAGAAATGGCCCAACCCCCCCATACACATGTATATACATACGTCCACACACGCAAATATACATACAAAATATACATACCTACACAGCTTTCCATGGTTTACCCCAGACGCTTCACATGCCTTGATTCAATCCACTGACAGCACGTCAACCCCGGTATACCACATCGCTCCAATTCACTCTATTCCTTGCCCTCCTTTCACCCTCCTGCATGTTCAGGCCCCGATCACACAAAATCTTTTTCACTCCATCTTTCCACCTCCAATTTGGTCTCCCTCTTCTCCTTGCTCCCTCCACCTCCGACACATATATCCTCTTGGTCAATCTTTCCTCACTCATCCTCTCCATGTGCCCAAACCACTTCAAAACACCCTCTTCTGCTCTCTCAACCACGCTCTTTTTATTTCCACACATCTCTCTTACCCTTACGTTACTCACTCGATCAAACCACCTCACACCACACATTGTCCTCAAACATCTCATTTCCAGCACATCCATCCTCCTGCTCACAACTCTATCCATAGCCCACGCCTCGCAACCATACAACATTGTTGGAACCACTATTCCTTCAAACATACCCATTTTTGCTTTCCAAGATAATGTTCTCGACTTCCACACATTCTTCAAGGCCCCCAGAATTTTCGCCCCCTCCCCCACCCTATGATCCACTTCCGCTTCCATGGTTCCATCCGCTGCCAGATCCACTCCCAGATATCTAAAACACTTCACTTCCTCCAGTTTTTCTCCATTCAAACACCTCCCAATTGACTTGACCCTCAACCCTACTGTACCTAATAACCTTGCTCTTATTCACATTTACTCTTAACTTTCTTCTTCCACACACTTTACCAAACTCAGTCACCAGCTTCTGCAGTTTCTCACATGAATCAGCCACCAGCGCTGTATCATCAGCGAACAACAACTGACTCACTTCCCAAGCTCTCTCATCCCCAACAGACTTCATACCGTTCTAGATGTAGTATGTAAATTGTAATTTTTTTTTAGTTATTTGCAGATGGTTGTTTTCACTAAAAGAATCACAATGTTTACACTAACTTAGAGAGCATCATGGAGTATGATTAATGTTTTTTCCATTTATGCTGAAAACTACATGATGTCATATTCTGGTATATTTGTAACTCCCAATCTTATTTGATATAGGCTTGATTTTAGCACCAGTGAAATAAGTCTAAAACATTGCTTGCTTTGAATGCCATTGAAAATTTGCTTATTTGCTTTAGGCTAATAAGTTCAGCTTACCACAAGCTTTGTCTTTGCATCCATTTATTACATTCTGTCAGAAACATAAACATGTATATTTTTTTCACTGATGGTGTTAGTATATCTCTTTAGTGAGTGTGAGATTTACCCTCTAGTCAAAATTGGTAGACATACACTAGTTAGAGACTCATCAGAGGAGAGGTGAGAGAATGAGTAGGTGATTGAGTTGTTGATATTTTATTTGTAATTATCTAATGTTAATACATTGAGGGATTTTACATTTGTAAGGCCCTTAACCTCACTTATCTTTCATATTATTTCCTTAACTTTTTAATGCTCTCTACTTTTATTTTTCTGTATGTACTTGTTTCATTCATTATGTTTGACCATTGAAATTTTTTATGTCATTTCTGGGTCTTCTCTTACTTGGTTTCTTGTATCTTCCAGTTAACCAGCTCCTCCTTGTTTCAAAGGACTCCTCATTATCCTTTTTTTCAAGCTGATTAAAAAGCTTGAAAGTTTTAGTCATGTCTCACCCTCTTCTACTCTCTTGCAATGGAGGCAAGGCCAGTATGGATATACACCAGGAAAAATATGTAAACACAATTATTATTCCATTACAGTGACATGAAATTTAGTTGTGAGGAAAGAGAATGTATATGATTTTTCATGATCTTGCAAAGGGATTTGATAAAGTAAACCTTATTCCTCTCTCGTCTTCATCTGGAATACCTTTAGCTGTCTTCTTTGTATTTTTTCCTTTTTAATTCTGGATCCTCTTTAGTCCTTTGATATTTCCCTGCCCTGCATATACCAGTGTTATGTAATCACTTTTCCAAGGATTGGTACCACAACTTATATTATCAGTTTTGTAGTTTTGAAAATGAGATCTGCTGTTATGATCTGTTCTCTCAGTTTCTATTGTGTTCAGTGACAAATTGGTAAAGGAAGATCAGTAAACATGCTAATAATATATTCCTTAGTGTCGTACTTCTCTTGTGGCTAGGGAGGCTTCCCTTTCCATTACTATTTAGACCATATCATACTGACTTCTGCACCAGTTTGGTTGTATCTTCCTTATTTCTTTCTTTTATATGAACTCTCCTTTCATGCCCCAGCAAGGTAGCATCAGGAATTTAGGCTTGGACCAAAACTCGTCACTCTTTTTCTCCCTCTGTTCCTACTTTTAAAAGATGGTTATACTAATGGGAAAGCAATACAGGGAAAAAAAAATCTTGGATCCTGCCTCTCCTTGTCACCACCTACGACATAGAGAAATATGTGGACATTATTCTTTCTCTGTTATCCTCAGTGATATCCTTCATTTTTATCAATTAATTATTCTTTTAGTTCATTGTGTCTTTTCAGTGTATTGAATATTACAGTAAAATGGCTTCATGTGTAGCTTCTGAAGTTCAGTATCATCATGCTTCCTAGTTTTGTATTTTCCTTTCAAAGGAGATGTAAGCACAAGCATCATTGTATAACAATTAGCATTTATAGGAGAGAGAAAAGCCCACCAGAGAGAAACTGTCTTTGATGAAAACTGTAGAGACTGATGATATCAATCACCCAAATATTGGTATGGATATGTTGTTAGGACTCTGTAAGTGGATGATTGTTCATGAGTTGTAGCTGTAGATGTTTAGTGATTTTCTTAATTTGTAAGAATTTCTTGCATCTGATTATTTTCTCTGCTCAGCTTCTGTACATGTATGAATATACTTACTTTACACAGACTACTCTAAGGGATTTGGAGGCAAGTTTGGTATACAGAAGGATCGACAAGATAAATCAGCAGCTGGTTGGGACCACATTGAGAAGGTGGATAAGCATGAGAGCCAGAAAGGTGCGAAAAGTGTAGTAGCATGTGTAGTTCTTAATTAGAGTTTTTGTCCATGAGTTTTTTAATTACTAATCTTTGCCTTGTTGAGAAAATTTAATACTTTTCAATGTCTGATATAACTTGTATGTTTTATACTTATATGAGAGCCAAAGATATGTTTAACTTTTGTTGCCAGTAAGTATGTGTTTCATGGAGATTTCAGCTACACCACCTTTCTACTATGAAAGAGTACATACTTGATACTGACTCCCCACAACAAAAATATCATGACAGATGCAGTACACAAACTAAATGCCCTCAGAGCGCTAACTGGTACTAGATTTGGACAAGAAGAAAATGCTTCACGTCACCAAGAACAATATATTTGCTCCACCCTAAACCTTCCTGGTTGTCCCCCTTCTCAAAAGCAAATATTAGATCTGCAGATCACACAAAATAACAGCCCTCAAAACAATTACAGGCTGCTTAACAACCACAAACACATCTGCACAATGAGGCAAAGATTTTCCCGATACAATCTTCTTCATTATGAAAAGCATTCAGTTCATTGCAACAGTACTAGACCTTTCTCATCCAAACTTCTCCACAATTTGCCACTGTCCTCCAAGTAGAAATAAGGAAAAACTTAACGCTGCCTCACACTTCAGCCACGTATACTCACAGATCCCCCTACCCTCAACAAACATAACTCTAACAAAGGACTTTCACACTGAAATGAACGGACAAACAGTAATCAGTTGCCCTCCTAACCTAGTATTAAACATCACCTTATGGACGTACACTCCCCTGCCAATTGAGATTCACTTTCTCAGCTGTGCTCTGAACACTACCTGTCGCTACAACATTACAAACATTGGTTCAACATATAATGGGATCTCTCATGTCCAAAATACAATTAAACGCTTGTTCCTATGTACATCAAGGCCTGAGCTCTTGACAGCATTATCGTTGTGACGACTTGTCTCAAATCAAAACCATGATCAGGCAACTGAAACAGATGAAGAAAGGCTGCATTCATTCACATCCATTCTCAAGCTGTCATGTGTAATGCACTGAAACTATAAGCAGTAAAATGGGTGGTGTCCTGAGTGCAGAAACTGAGTGCAGTTGTGACAGATGCATCTTTGGTGAAATGGAGTTTAAGATTGGGTGTGGGTAGTTTTTTTTTAGTGTTTATTGAGTCATTACTTTGTGGATATGCTTTGCAATTGTAATGTTTGGTTGGGGTTGTGGGATCTCTCAGTACAGGTGGGTGATGTGTGAGGCTAGGTTAGATGAAGGTTATGAATAGACTTGGATGGGAAGAAGTTGGTGATGTGGCATAGAATTTGGTGCTTAGCATGTTGAAGTTAAATTTTATTGTTAGTATCTTTGTTTTACTTTGTAGGCTTTGAATGTTTGTTGTTACTAAGCATCTAGTGACTGTTTTGAGTATTCTGTTTTGTGTGGTATATGGTTTTGTTTTGTATGCTGTTTAAAGGGTGGGTGATCAAGCAGGTGAGGCATAGTTTAGAGTGGAACAGATGAATTGTTTGTAGAGGATACTGATGAATTCTCCTCTGACTGAAACTGGTACCATAGAGTGATCTGAGTATGCTTCATTTCTTTATAGCCTTTGTGTTGATTTTTGTGAGGCAGAAAGCATAGGTCATATGTGTGTGTTATGTATGATGTGATACATAGTATGGTTTGTGAATTTTTGAGTAAGATTGGTTTGTCATTCGGGATGATGTGAGGATGAAAGTTGGATTCAAGTCTTTCAGGGGTTAAGAGGGTGCTTAAGAAGGTACTGGTGAATTTATGTAGGGATGCAGACATTCTTTTTTAAGTAAGCCTGTTTTCTAATTTCATGATTTAATGCTGCATATGTCTTTATACTTGTGTAATGCTGGGTTGCTTTGATGTAATTATGAGGTCATCTGCACGTGAAGTGATATTCACGCTGTGGTTTGTAAGGAAAGAGGAAAATTTGTTTTGAAGAGACAGGAAAAAGACTTCACGCCTGACAGAATATTGTGTGTAGGTGTTTGGGGCTTGGCATAATGGATTGATATAGGGTCAGGGTTTATTTCACTAGCTATATTCTTTAGTTGTTGGGGGATAAGTACTGTTAAAAACTTTATAGCCTTTAGTCATAGAAATTTGATGTAAAGAAAACCATTTTCTTCATTACCCTTTCCACACATTACGTTTTTCTCCAGAGTAAACTAATGGCATGATGAACCTGGGGGTGAGAAATGCGGTGAATATGTAATCTTTGACATTTGAAAAATTTGAAGTGGAGAAGACTTTTCAGGTTAGAATAGTAAGAAATTTGAAGTGGATAAGGTTATTCAGGTTAGAATACAAAATAACAAATAAGACTTAGATATCCTATTTTTTTTTTAGAAAGTTCAGCATCTTTTTAATATTTTCAAATTATTATGATGCCTTTCAGACAAATATTAATATTCTACTTTTAAGCCTTTGCAGCCGTGCTTTAAGGAAAATAAGGTAGGGTAGTGAATAGACTGTTGCTGCTTTTGTTGTTGTGCTCTAAACATAGATACTCTGTGTTTACTAATATCTCCTAATTCAACTATGCATCCACACAAATTGGCATTGCTAAAGCTACAGCCAAGTTTTGTTTAGCACAGATTACTCGAAGGGTTTTGGTGGCAAGTTTGGTGTGCAGAGGGACAGGCAAGATAAGTCTGCAGAAGGCTGGGACCATATTGAGAAAGTTGAAAAACATGAAAGTCAGAAAGGTGTGCAAATTAGGTTTGTTGTATGGGGCACCAATGTTTTATATATATTTTTTACCAGTATTTGAAATTTTCATACCATTTCTTTGTGAATAATTACCTTGATAGCATAGTATGTTGCTTGTTTTTAGTTCTAAGGAAAATCATGTCCTTATAAGCTTATGCTGAATTATATTGTAACTCTTTCATTCCAAAATCTTGATAATGTCTTTATCTTTGTATATCTATTGACATATATCTTTGTAAATCATTTGCACATTTGTACATAAAATTATTTGATATTTTGGCAGTATCTGGCAACTATCTACATTTTTGTTTATGGTAGTAGTGTAGTTTCAGTTAGTGGATATTATATGTATGGAAGGGGGTTGCTACTGGTTGATAATTATTAATACAACTTCAGTAATTTTTCCATACTTGCTCACTATTTTCTGTGTTATCAACTAGAATGCAGCACTCAAAAAATAAGAAAAATGAGTGCTGGAAAAATTGTGCATCAATTTATGGATGAGTGATATGAGTAGTGGATTGATAGAAATTAGGTTCTTGTGGAAGCATTTGGAGCTTTTAAAACAAAGTGATATAATGTGTGTATGCATGAAAGTGTTTAGGAAAGCTTGCTGTACTGAACTCTTACTTTAGTGTTTCATCATTGTATTTCTATTTCATTAGTGTCAACAAAGCAAAGAACTGGCATATCCTAATTTTACTCCGTGGATTAAGCATTGGTTAATTAGTAGAAGGCATGGCAAGGGGAAGGTTTGTGTTGTCTTGAGGCAGTAAAGTATATCCAGGGTAGAGGTTGGAAATTGAGGAGTTTATGGATTAAAGGAAGATGGCCAACACCACTTTTCTATCCCTGATTTTTGTATACACAAACACAAAAGTGTTTTGACAGTTTTTCATTTTTCAAATGCCTTTTATTTTTGCTCTAGTAATAGCTGACCCAAAGTGTTAGCAATGGGTAATCTGTATAATTCTCTTAATCGTGTTGTCTTCTCTCTTCCCGTAACCTTTTGTCCTTTAAGAGTCATCTCTACAAACACCCACAGGACCTTGATTAATATCTACCTTTTTTCTTTCACTCAAGGTGGCCTTTGATTGTAGTATGTATTGCCTGTGCCATGTTGGACACTACAAAAATATGTAGTACAGTCAAAGGGACAAGAAGTAGACCATGGAAGAGATGGGTTACTGCAGGGAAAGAATTGATTAGGGCTAGGGTTAATCAGAGGAATAATGAGGATCAGATGCAGAGAAAGCTTGTGTATAGAGGTGGTGCGAGTGGATATATTGGTCCCGTTAACTTGGTGTATAAAGTGAAGAAGTAAGAATCGCTTTTGTGAGTGTGTAAGTCCTTGTTTCACTTTAATGCAGGGCATGGGTTAAGGATGTGCATGAATGATTTCATAGGTTTTGTTCACCTAATCCACCCAGTTGAATTGGAAATTGAATTAATGATGAGAGAAAAACTGATAGATGGTATTTATTGAACACTGCTTTATGCAGTTATCAACCAGTCACAACCCTTCTTGCGTATGTGTGATGATCATCACCAGAATACATTCAGAAATATTAATCTTTTAGAACTCATGCATACACCCTCCTACACACTCATACATCACTCTACACCTTCGACCACCAGCCACCACCCATGCCTGCTTGTTTAAACATACACTTGCATATCTTCACCTGTACCCACCCACATATAATTTTGCTTTCCCACCTACTTCCATTTCTGCTCATCTACACCCATCTTTCCCCAAGCCGGTGCACTTGCAATTGTATACATTTCATCCGACCCACCTTCATTCACCATCGTGTGCTTTTACATATACTTATGCCCTTTCCCCTATGTAAAGCCTGTGAGTCATGAAGATGAACCACTAGCCACTTGTGAGCATTATTGCCCACTCCCACTTGGCCAAGAAATGACCATCCACCCATGCCTGTCCTCCCAGCTATGCTTTTCTTCCCATGCTCCCACGTAACCAGGGAAAATGTTTGTGGGGATTGAATGAAGGTGATGACATGATACAGCAAGTGCATAGTATAAATAATGAATGTTTGAGGGCAAGAAAACGCTCCATTTTGTAAGACCAGAAGTTTAAAGATGGATGAAAACAAGCTTCAGTAGCTAGCCAGCAACTTAGTTGACTGACTTTTGTGGAAATAATGAAACAGGAGGTAGAACAATGCACATCACTGATGACATGTGGAGTGGTTAAGGACTACCTTCATTATTGGAAGGAAAGGGCAACAAAGGAAGGAAATAGGATTCATAAACTACTATGGGGATTAAGAATGGGAAGTACAGTATCCAAAATTGTGATAAAAAGAATGATAAAATACAATTGAAATATTAGACTGTGAAGGTTAAAGTCAGAACAAAATGCTTTATTGTAACCAAGGGGTGTTTAAACACAAAGAGATGTGCATGCTATGAAGAATTTGTTAGAATATTCATTAAAAAGGTAGACCAAGCAAAGAGTTGGAAATGAGCAAAGTAGAATAAAAAGCTCACACCCATACACGAAATGCAATACCTTCCCACCCATACCCACTCTCCCGCAACCACCTATCGACACCAGTCGAGCCATGTCAAATTTTACTTACCCCAACTTTCCTCAACCTTACCCACTGGAATATCTTCACACTTCAGGTATACCTTCTTGTTTACTCACTTAGTTTTGTACCATCAGTTTGTATTATTTATCTTACCTTGTACAGTATATTCCAGAATTTTAACCAGAGTAAGATTTTCTTCACCTTGCAGTAGAAGTTATTTAGTTTTATGAGACCCACTCTTATGTGTGGTGAAGAGCAGAAAATATTGTATTTTGTCAAAATTCTAATATGTTTAATTATATAGTGTATGTATTCTATAGTCGTATATATTTATATTTATATATTTTGCTTTGTCGCTGTCTCCTGCGTTAGCGAGGTAGCGCAAGGAAACAGACGAAAGAATGGCCCAACTCGCCCACATACACATGTATATACATACATGTCCACATACGCACAATATACATACCTATACATCTCAATGTACACATATATATACACACACAGACATATACATATATACACATGTACATAATTCATACTGTCTGCCTTTATTTGTTCCCATCGCCACCCCGCCACACATGGAATAACAACCCCCTCCCCCCTCATGTGTGCGAGGTAGCGCTAGGAAAAACACCAAAGGCCCCATTCGTTCACACTCAGTCTCTAGCTGTCATGTAATAATGCACCGAAACTACAGCTCCCTTTCCACATCCAGGCCCCACACACTTTGCATGGTTTACCCCAGACGCTTCACATGCCCTGGTTCAATCCATTGACAGCACGTCGACCCCGGTATACCACATCGTTCCAATTCACTCTATTCCTTGCACGCCTTTCACCCTCCTGCATGTTCAGGCCCCGATCACTCAAAATCTTTTTCACTCCATTTTTCCACCTCCAATTTGGTCTCCCACTTCTCCTCGTTCCCTCCACCTCTGACACATATATCCTCTTGGTCAATCTTTCCTCACTCATTCTCTCCATGTGACCAAACCATTTCAAAACACCCTCTTCTGCTCTCTCAACCACACTCTTTTTATTTCCACACATCTCTCTTACCCTTACATTACTTACTCGATCAAACCACCTCACACCACATATTGTCCTCAAGCATCTCATTTCCAGCACATCCACCCTCCTGCGCACTACTCTATCCATAGCCCACGCCTCGCAACCATACAACATTGTTGGAACCACTATTCCTTCAAACATACCCATTTTTGCTTTCCAAGATTATGTTCTCGACTTCCAAACATTCTTCAAGGCTCCCAGAATTTTCGCCCCCTCCCTCACTCTATGATTCACTTCCGCTTCCATGGTTCCATCCGCTGCCAGATCCACTCCCAGATATCTAAAACACTTCACTTCCTCCAGCTTTTCTCCATTCAAACTTACCTCCCAATTGACTTGACCCTCAACCCTACTGTACCTAATAACCTTGCTCTTATTCACATTTACTCTTAACTTTCTTCTTTCACACACTTTACCAAACTCAGTCACCAGCTTCTGCAGTTTCTTACATGAATCAGCCACCAGCACTGTATCATCAGCGAACAACAACTGACTCACTTTACAAGCTCTCTCATCCACAACAGACTTCATACTTGCCCCTCTTTCCAAAACTCTTGCATTCACCTCCCTAACAACCCCGTCCATAAACAAATTAAACAACCATGGAGACATCACACACCCCTGCCGCAAACCTACATTCACTGAGAACCAATCACTTTCCTCTCTTCCTACATGTACACATGCCTTACATCCTCGATAAAAACTTTTCACTGCTTCTAACAACTTGCCTCCCACACCATATATTCTTAATACCTTCCACAGAGCATCTCTATCAACTCTATCATATGCCTTCTCCAGATCCATAAATGCTACATACAAATCCATTTGTTTTTCTAAGTATTTCTCGCATACATTCTTCAAAGCAAACACCTGATCCACACATCCTCTACCACTTCTGAAACCACACTGCTCTTCCCCAATCTGATGCTCTGTATATGCCTTCACCCTCTCAATCAATACCCTCCCATATAATTTACCAGGAATACTCAACAAACTTATACCTCTGTAATTTGCACACTCACTCTTATCCCCTTTGCCTTTGTACAATGGCACTATGCAAGCATTCTGCCAATCCTCAGGCACCTCACCATGAATCATACATACATTAAATAACCTTACCAACCAGTCAACAATACAGTCACCCCCCTTTTTTAATGAATTCCACTGCAATGCCATCCAGACCTGCTGCTTTGCCGGCTTTCATCTTCCGTAAAGCTTTTACTACCTCTTCTCTATTTACCAAATCATTTTCCCTAACCCTCTCACTTTGCACACCACCTCGACCAAGACACCGCACATCTGCCACTCTATCATCAAACACATTCAACAAACCTTCAAAATACTCACTCCATCTCCTTCTCACATCACCACTACTTGTTATCACCTCCCCATTTGCCCCCTTCACTGAAGTTCCCATTTGCTCCCTTGTCTTACGCACTTTATTTACCTCCTTCCAAAACATCTTTTTATTCTCCCTGAAATAATAATAGTCGTATATATAAGCACATTTACTTCATTGCTTAGCCACCCTTTGTTATGAGCTACAGCTTCATAAATTTTGCTCTGCCCAGGATAAAGTAAAGAATTTGATAGAAAGTTTGGTGTGCAGATGGATAGAAGGACAGATCTGTATGATTGAATAATGTTTTGATTATATAGGCTTAGCCATAAGCTCAGTTTCTTCCTTTCTTGAAGCCACGTATGGTTATGAATTATAGCTTTGTGAATTTTGCTTTGTACAGATTACTCTAAGGGATTTGGAGGAAAGTTTGGTGTCCAGACAGATAGGCAGGATAAATCTGCTGCTGGCTGGGATCACATTGAGAAAGTGGCCAAGCATGATAGTCAGAAAGGTGTGCAAAATATTTTTATCAATACACATATTTTGTTGGTTTCATTGATGAAAGAGCATACACATACCTTAATTATCTGGTTTCCACTTGAACAGCACATGTTGTCAAGAGATTTCTTAATATCTAATGTATTTTTGTATGTATCATAGGCTTGGTAATCAAGTTGAGTAATGATTTCCTTGTTGTTGAAATAATGTTATGCCCAAGAAGAGAGATTATTTGTATAGTTCCTGTAGTAAGGAATGATTGGCTAGATTTGCTTCACCTCTTCAGTTTGATGGTCATAAGATAAGAAAATGAAACATTATTCCATGATGTGACCTTAGAATTGGTATGTCCTGGTTATATAGCATAAAGGAAAAAGCTAAATGCCCAACATACAAACAATTCATCTGCAACACTTTTATCCATGCCTCACCTGCCGGGTTTTTATTTCTATCAAAAGGTAGTATAACAGAGCTGCAAATGACACAAAATAGTACACATAGAACAATCACTGGCTACCTAGTAGCCATGAACACTCAACACTTTCACAGTGAAACAAAGGTCTCCCCAATGCAGATCCATCTCAACATGTTCAGCACCCCAGTTCTATGCAACAACACTATACCCCTCCTTCCGAAACCATTCTGTAACAAATTACAAACCCCACCCCCAAATGGAAATAAAAAGCTTACCCATGCCTTCAGTAACCTCTGCTCACAGATCCCACCACCCCCAAATAATAGAATATGGGCAAAACACATACACACAGAAATAACCCAACAATCACTAAGTGACTGACTTCCCAACTCAGCTCTAACCTCCAACTCACCAGACTTACGTCTGTTAGAAACCACACACCCCAGTCAAACATGAGTTACACTCTCTTACTTATGCACTAGACATCACTCATTACTACAACACTACAAACACCATTAGATCACATCTTAAGGTGCTTCATGCCCATGATCCAGCTACCATACAGAAGTCACCAAGTTTTTGTGTTTCAATTGTCCCACACTCTCTCTACACATAGACTTACATACATCACAACACAATATGACCTGTGGCCTAACTAGTATCTCAAACACGTGGAGTCTTCAGTTGAAGAATTGCATAATAGGTACTGGAATCATCACATGAGTGCTACTTTTAGGCTCATTTCAAATAAACCACCAATATTTTAACTTTTGTGTGGCTGATTTCTGCCTCTTGGCTATTTAAGATGATTATTATAGAGACTCCCTCCTTGGAAAGTAATTTTGAAGTATAGATTTATGTGTAAATGAATATATGTGTAAGTTTATGTAAATATGTGGAATTAGTAGCCATGAATAGTGACAAGTGTCATATAGTGAACGTCGATCATGAGGGTGTTATCACAGGTATTTCATAGGTGGGTAGGTACTCCAAAGAAACTCTGAAAAAGGAAGGAGTTTTAGCTATATGTAATGGCTAATTAAGGTAATGATGTATGCTCTGTGTTTTGTTGACTAAAAGTCATTTATGATATTATTCATATTGATTGACATTATCAGGAACATCAGTGTTTAGTTGTTAATAACAAAGTTATTAAGACAGGTTAGATATATATTTATAGATATTTTTCATAGCCTGAATTCTGAAGAAAGATTATTCTTCAGTCATTGAAATAGAAATTTGATCCATGTGATGAAGTACTTCTTATATGGTTACTGCTGTGATGAAAGTTTTGAATGCTTCAAGTACTCCGCTAAGTGCTATAGCATAGTTTCGCTTCATGCAGATTACTCACAAGGCTTTGGCGGCAAATTTGGTGTGCAGTCTGATCGGCAGGACAAATCTGCCGCAGGTTGGGACCATATAGAAAAAGTGGAAAAACATGAAAGTCAGAAAGGTGAATTGCTGGTTTTATGTAATTTTCTTTATTGAAATATCGCTTTTAAAGCTTTTTTGTTTCTGTAGTACATTCAAATTTCAAAATTAAATATATCTTTCCTAGGATTTTGGTTATATGATTAACTTTGGGAACCATTGGAATTCTCTGTTTATTGATTTGTTTATTGACACTATATTATCCATTGGTTGAGACTATGCCTAAATTAGACGTTTCTGTGAAATATATTATCCTTATCATCAGATTATGCTGTTGGGTTTGGGGGCAAGTTTGGTGTCCAAAAGATCGACAAGATAAGTCTGCCGGTGGATGGGACCACATTGAGCAGGTTGACAAGCATGAGAGTCAGACTGACCATTCCAAGGTTAGTGTATTTTGTTGTTGTAGTTCCTGTACTCTGCTTTTTAAGGTGTTTATATATTTCATTGTGATAAAAGGTATAAATTTATTGTAGGCTATGGAAAGTAAAGTTTTTTCAGTAAATGATAGGATACAATTCCAACATAAGAAATAGGAGAGGTAAAGTGTAGAATTATGATATGAAAAGGCTGTATGGTGTGAAGTCAGTAGAAAAGTGCATGCTTGAATAACTTTGAAGATGGTATGGCCTAAAACATATGGCTAAGAAAATATATAGAAAATATATAAATGTAACATCTCAAGCCTTGCAGCCTTTGGAATGAGCAAGTGTTGGATTATGGGATTTGCTGGATTGTAGGGATTGATATTGGTAAAGGCACCAGAGAACGGATTTGATTTAGTATAACATAGTATGTGGATTTCTATTTTATTAGTATATGAGTTTATATGAATTCTAAACAGCATAACTACTTGTCAGTTACTGTACTAACCAAAAATTCTTCCTTGTATCCAATCACAAAATATACATTGTAAACTAAGGTAGCATTAGTAGGGTACAGAGGTTGAAGGAGCTTGGGGCAGCATCAAGTCTCCTTGACCTCGGACATTAGCCATCATATTCCATTGAATACGTCTTCAGAAGAGCTATTGTCAGTCTCACCAGCTTGGCGAATTTGTTCAGGAATTGATTTTCCATCCCTAACTTAGAGAAGCCATTAGTGGACTTATTCTGAGATTCTAGGATAATTCAGAAAAGTCTTTCACTTTGTAGAGAAAGACAAAATGATTCTTTTGCATGCACACTTTAATACTGAAAACATTATTTTAAAGCATAAGAATTTTTGTGAAAGTTTGGCAACTATTGTGCAAAAGGCAAGAAAGTAAATATGAGGAAGAGAATATGGATAACAGTGTTTATTTTTTGTGAAAGTTTGGCATCTATTATGCAAAATGCAAGAAAGTAAATATGAGGAAAAGGATATAGATAACAGTGTTTGGAATATAGTGTGAAGCTTGAAAAGCTGTGGTAGACTGTCTTAGTGTGTGTGGCTACACTTTGGATGTGCGCTTACTTCTTATATCTTTCAGAATTTGTTAATGCTCGTATTCCCTGCGTGTCGTAGAAGGCGACTAAAAGGGGAGGGAGCGGGGGGCTGGAAATCCTCCCCTCTCATTTTTTTTTTTTTTTTTTCAATTTTCCAAAAGAAGGAACAGAGAATTGGGCCAGGTGAGGGTATTCCCTCAAAGGCCCAGTCCTCTGTTCTTAACGCTACCTCGCTAATGCGGGAAATGGCAAATAGTTTGAAAAAAAAAAAAAAAAAAAATTTTATTGGACTTTTTGAGTTCATTCTTAGTATTATTTAGAATTATTGATAGCCATTTCTTTGTGTCCACTATTCCCCTCTTAGTCATCATCACTCCATTAGGTACATGAAATTTTTTTTCTTTCCTACTGTTTTAGGTTGAGTTCATCTAGAAAGAAGATTCCACTGATATCTTCCCTTGATGGCTGTGTGCATGGTTGCTTTTTCTTCCACTTTTGTGCCTCAAAGCATACTGACCCTCTTCCCTCAAATGATGACAGTTATATGTATGATTTTTGATGCTCTTTATGGGACAAGCCTCATTCATTAAAATGTATGAATATGAATACTTCTAGTCTGTCACTTTTGTTGGTGTGGGCTCTTTTGGAGAGATACATCACTTGGCATTCATCACAGGCCTGCTTGGTCATTCATTCTTGGGGATCAAGTCAGACAGAGCAATCTGGATGATTTTGAGCTGCATTGAGTTGAGGATTTAACCTTTATAGTAAGGTAGACTAATGAGTGAAACTATTATAAAGTTTGTCTGAATCAGGAAAGCAATCTGTAGCTCATTTGCATGCATGTATGCTTTCATAATCATAGATTTTGTCAGGGCTTTGGTGGCAAGTTTGGAGTGCAGAAGGATCGAATGGACAAGTCTGCCCATGTGTTCTCTGAGCCACAGGGTGGAATTGGAACCAACTATAAACCAGCCAAGCCAGAAGTACAAGGTAAAATGAATTATTGTTTCTTTACGTTAAAATTGGGAACATATTAGTAATATTTTTCTTGGATTGGAATGGCAGTCAATATTGCATATACCTATTGATTTTAGTTAGTGGTCTCATATTTGAAGGTACAGGATGTTCAATATTTAGAGTATTACTGCTTAGTTATTGAAACTTGACTTAAATCATTGACTGCTGATATGTCGTATATGATACAGTATACCCTGGCGGTTAACCACAAGTGTGCCCAGTACAGTCTTCGTCTTTCAAAAATTGCACATACAGTAAGCAGGGGTGTAATGACTTAGAAAGAAGTACTGGCAATTCTTACAATGTTTCTATATACTTTACTCATATTTTTTCCACTTGGCTTGTCAGTCTCTATCAAAGCACTGAAGAGAACAATACACTTATGTTTACTGGTGTACCATATTCAAAAAGACATCTGAAAATACGTAGCAAATATTGTGTCAGTATTTGAATATATCCCTGAAAACCTCCCACAGTTGCTATTTGCAGACGACACAACTCTAGTGGCAGATGTGATTAATAGACTGCAAAAGCTGGTGTCTGAGTTTGGAGAGTGTGCAGCAGGAGGATGTTGATAGTTAAAGTAAATGAAAGTGAGGTGGTCAGGTTTAGTAGGGGAGAGAGACAGGTTTGTTTGAATTTGAATTCGAATGGAATTGATATGGAGGAAGTAGGATGTTTTAGGTACCTGGAAATCGAGATAGCAGCAGGTGGAACTATGGGTGCTGAGGTGAACCAAAGGATAAGTGAGTAGGCAAAAGTCCTGGGTGCATTCAGGTGCATCTAGAAAGAGACTTCACTGTTGGTGAGGACAAAGATGGGTATGTTTGATTGTATAGTAGTTTTGATGGTGCTGTATGGAAGTGAGGCTCTAAATGGAAAAGTATTGAGAAGATTGGATGTGTTGGAAATGACAGCATGTGGTGTGAGGAGGGTTGATCCATTAAGAAATGTTGGGGTATAAGAATGAGATGTGATTGTAAGGGAGAGTATGGTCAAGAGAGCTGAAGAGGGTGTGGTGAAATAGTTCAGACTTATGGAGAATATTAGTGAGGAGAGACTAACTAAGTGGATACTTGTATCAGAAGTGGAGGGAAGTTAGAGGAAAGGAAAACCAAGGATGAAAAGGAAGAATGGAAGGAAAGATAATGTTATCAAAGTCTAAATGTGCAGGAGGGTGTGAGGCATGCATAGCATAGCTTGAATTGGAGTGATTTGTCCTGAACCAGGGCATTTGAAGTGGTAAGGGAAACCATGGAAAGGAAAGGTCTCTGGGTCTTGGCCATAGACAGAGGACTCTGGTTTTGGTGCATTATACATGACAGTTTTATAGTTTGAGAGGATATGAGCAAGTGTAGCCATTCTTTGTCTTTTCTAGGCACTACTTTACTGATGAGGGAAACAGTGTAGAGGTATGAAAAAAAAATTACTGTGTAACCTCTAGACCCATAAGTAGGGTCCCTGCAGCCTTTAGGGTGCATTCCTTATGGGAGCAGGGTAAGATGAACTTGTATGGGGCGAGAAGGTTTTCAGTAATACTGTACTCTTTCCAAATTGCTTATGGTGATACAGCCTCTTGGAGGGTGACTTCATGCTCACATAGTTAGCTAACTTCCCATGTATTGTTCAAATTAGTTGTCACACACGCACACGTGCATGGACACGCTTTCCTTACTTTTTTGAGCTTTATATGATTTGGTATTATACACAAGGCAGGTAATTACAGGATGTAGCTCAGTTTGAAAATACTTCAAATGCTTCTGTATGTATTTGAAAGTGAAAACTTGTATACTTATGGAAAAAAAAAAGATTTAACGATCCAGTAACAATTATTTTCTAACCATCCCCATACAGTTGTTTTCTAACTGTCCACAGCTGCAGAGAAAGCATCAAATCTTCGTGCCCGCTTTGAAAACTTAGCTATGAACCAAGATAATGAAAGAAAGAAACAAGCAGAAGAGGAAAGGAGGAAACGCTTTGAAGGTGATACAGCCATGATCCAGAAAGAGAAAGTAAAATTGCTGCAGCAACAACAGGAGGAAGAGGAGAGACTGAGAAAAAAGAATGATGAAGAGGAAACACTGAGGGAGCAGAAAAAGAGAGAGCTCCTTGTTCAACAGCAGAAAGAACTTGAACAGCAAAAACAAACTGAGTTGCAGGAGAAGTATGTTGTACCAGTGATGGTTAAGTTTTCTTGTCGTGCTTAGTATTCTTACCGTCTTTCATAGTTTTTCTAATTGTCATTTGCTTCTTGGAATTGTTGTCTGCATAGAATTTCAATATTTTCTCCCTTTGCTTCTTTATATTATAAACAGTTGATGAACCAATACTGTAGATGTCACACAGCTTATGCACCGAAACTCCATGGTCCATTTTTTCAACAGTTCTACTTTATCTTGAATCGATATGGACTGTGTTTACTTTTGACACTATGACTGACACTCTTATATGTGTTAGAAGCCATAGCTAGGGTTAAATTTAAGCAAAGCAAGCTAAGAATCTCACAGAATTGCAGTATCACCACCAACAAGTGCAGTGTAAAGAATGTAAATAAGCGTGCTCTACACACAATGCCATCTGTGGCCGCCCAGTAAACTAGTCTGGTGGCCGCAGTAATTTCAAGTTCCCTCACGTAATTTTGTCCGGACTAAAGGTGCCGAACCATCAGTTGCCGGAAATTCGGTGGTGTACCTGTACTGGTAATACTGTTTACCTCCCTTGTTGCCTGCCTACCAACTACTTCCTGCATAATGATATGGTTCAAGTGATTTTCACTTTTCATCATCCATGTCATTGCAGTATTGAACTTTCATGGCTTTACCTCATATTCATGGAACATAGTTTATCAACAGGTAATTCTGTATATTTTTCAGGAACTCTAGTGTTGCACAGGAATTCACCAGTTGTGGATATTCTTTTACTATCGTTACCCCCTTAGGGAAGTTCTTGAAGGGAACATGCATCAGAGATATTGACTGATAGCTGGATTTTTCATTTTATATCAGGATATTAGTTAATGTGCTGTCAATGGATTGGACCGAGGGCATGTGAAGCATCTTGGGTAAACCATGGAAAGTTCTGTGGGGCCTGGATGTGGAAAGGGAGCTGTGGTTTTGGTGCATTATTACATGACAGCTAGAGACTGAGTGTGAACGAATGTGGCCTTTATTGTCTTTCCCTAGCACTACCTCGCACACATGAGGGAGAAGGGGGTTGTTATTTCATGTGTGGCGGGGTGGCGATGGGAATTGATAAGGGCAGATAGTATGAATTATGTACATGTGTATATATGTATATGTCTGTGTGTGTATATATATGTATACGTTGAGATGTATAGGTATGTATATTTGCGTGGGTGGATGTGTATGTATAGACATGTGTATGTGGGTGGGTTGGGCCATTCTTTCATCTGTTTCCTTGCACTACCTCGCTAACGCGGGAGACAGCGACAAAGCAAAATAAATAAATAGATATTAGTTAATGCCATGTTTTTTTTTTTTTTTTTTTTTCCAAAAGAAGGAACAGATAAGGGGGCCAGGTGAGGATATTCCCTCAAAGGCCCAGTCCTCTGTTCTTAACGCTACCTCGCTAACGCGGGAAATGGCGAATAGTTTGCAAGAAAGAAAAAAAGATTAATTAATTCCCATTGCACCTCCTGTCTCTTTGCTGATTAGATGCAGTCTTGACCATTTCCCATGTGACTTTTTTGTTTTTTCTCATTTGTCCTGCCTTATATATTCTGTAACCGCATGTAGTTGTTTGCTACTTATCTTCATATTCTACATTATCTGACAAAAGTTGTTATCTCTGATTTCTCCATTGTTGCTCTTTTATTATTGTACTTTTTTGCCCATTTGCGAATCTGTATTGCGAGATGTTTATGCCTGTTTGATTTACATAATGATCAAGAAGTTAGGCAGAATTTTTAAGTATACTGATGGATTTTAACAGTTGAATGTTTGATGGTATAGGTAACAGAGCTATTTAGATAGGATTGTGTATGTTCCTCCTAACTCTAAATGCAGAAACTCAAATTTGTCACAGAGTTAGATAAATAGATTTCATTTTGATCTGTTTCCTGGAGATTTTGCATGAATTCCTGTTACCACTCTTTTTGTGGATGAACATTTATGAGTTAGTTAATGGTAACCATGAAACTGCATATAATGTCAAAGCCACTTTGTTCCAGGGAGACATTAGGCAAGACAGCGCAGGCAGAAGAGGATGGCTTTAAACACCAGAAAGAACAAGAGGTAGAAGCAGTGCAGAAGCAGGTGTCAGCAAAACAGCAGGTAAGCACCCTGCAGTGTAGGTACATCACAGACCTGCCAGCCTCTACACATGCAAGGTCATGGATACTTGATAAGGTCATTTGTCAATGTAGATTCTTCTATTTTTTATTTTCTTACTAGGGCATGTCCAAGTGATAATATCAGTTTGTAGAAATCACGTCACTGCTGTCTTATTTGGGCATGTGTCAGTGTTTTCACTCAAGTGACAATCGGGATAGATCTTATCATACTTCATAATACTTGAGTTGCATCGCATAACCTCTTTTCTATTATTCTTTGAGCTCCACAAGGAATTCTTGGGTTGGCCACATCTGAAGTTGGGCCTGTATTCTTAGATAGTGTAGCCTTAAGAAAAATGGCTTTTAAGTGAATCCATCATCCCCACAGGAACCCATATATAAAGGCTAGTTACATCTCTAGGGACCAAACTCAGGAATATTTTTGGTGATAAAAGAGACTAAGATGGAAGGATGGCATGAAAGAGGCTTTAGATTATTGGCCCCTGAATATGCAAGAGGTTGAGTTTTGCATGGAATATAGCAAATTAAAGTAATGCGGTATAATGGAATGTACTGACATTGGACTGAGCTAGGGCATATGAAGTGGTTGGGAATCACAGAAAAGTTTGTGGGGTTTGGCTATGGATAAGGGATTATGGTTTTAGTGCATTGTACAGAACAGTTGGAGTGGATGCGAGCAAATAAGGCCCTTCTTCATAAGTTCCTGGCACTAACTTCCAACACAAGAAATGATGAACTTTTATGCAAAAAAGTTTTTTTTCCTGAAGTCCTTACTCCATGTACATGCCCTTAGATGCTCATAGGGTTTGCTCTGGTGATGAAAAATATAGGTTTTCAAGGATGAAAAATAAATTCTCTACTATAGGTAAAACCTAACAAGCAACTGCTTCTTTTCCCTTTCTTTTCCGTAAAAACAACAGTTATAGGCTGGAGGCACTGACATCACAGGTTAGTCAGTGAAAATGGGTAGATGTTTGCTTGGTACCATCTCACCCCATTCCTATGATGTCATAGGCCTGGATTTGTTGATGCATGGTCAGTGAGTCTTCTAGATGAGCATCTGCAAGCCTCATACTGTACATGATGGTTAGAGAGGTGTAAACTCATGGATATCACTTCCTTTTTGGGATGAAATGATGTTTCAACTCCCCTCCCCACTTAGAAATGCTATATTAATTGCTTACTGGGCTCTGCCTACGGTAGGGAAATGTTTTTTCATCTTTCAAGTCCAACATTTCAATTTCATCAGTTTTAAGTAGTTGTTATATGAACTAGAATGACTTGATATAAAAATCCAGCTGACTTTTCCACTGAATAAGTCACATGATTGTGTTGATAGCTAAGTTTTACATGTCATGACTTTGAATGTATTGGCTGACAGGAGTGATTTAATCTAACAGTTTTCTCAATACACATGCTACTCTTATGTGCTTTTGGCTTGATCAGCTGTCAGATGCTGAGTTTTATTCTTTAATGTTGCTTTTGGCAACATTTTCACACATGGAACTCTGGCTTGAGCCTTTCTTGCAAAGTAAGCACTTCATACCTGTACTACATATGTTTTTACATAATCAGTTATGATAGAATTTTGTAAACTGCTACTTTATGTAACTGTATTATTATGTAATATATACATATTCATACTTTGAATTATCAGAAAACATTCCTCCATTGTTTTGGTTTCTTTTACTTCCCCAGGGAATAAGGTATCTATGTTAATGAGTTTCATTTTTGAAACTGAACCATACTAGCTTTGCAGGATTCAGTGTTTAAAGTTTCCATTTGTGTTCCTCAGAGGGTGGTTGTATTAGTGTTATCATTCCAGATGCTTCCAAGTTCACAGTTTTAACTCAGTATACATCACTCTGTGCTTTTGTTTATGATAATTAACACCCTTCTCATTCACTTGGGTTGGATCAAGTGCTTATAAGTATGCATTATATGTAGGAATTAATATCTTGGGCTTGTGAGAGGGGCATGGATACCCAGTTCCCTGGGGTAGACTTGCTACCAAAATTTTAAAATAGGTCCAGTAAAGAAGTTAGTCACAATATATACAGTCCTTTCAATAACTGATTATGTCACTGGGAGGATACTAAAACTCTTGAAAGACTGTATTGGCAATATTATTGCTCATAATTGGTAGAAGTGCTCAGCTTTTTGCTATTATTATTACAGAATATTCATTGGTCAGAGATTTGAGTAGTCAGCTACCAGTGAAAAACAGTTTTGTTTGCAGTCATGATATTGCATTTGATTCTTTGAGTGTCAAATAAAGGTAGGCATATAGGTTACCGAATTGATGTGTTTTTTTGGTGAATGTCATCTAGAGTGAGAGTGTGTGGTAGAAGTATTCTTTGTTCATGCAGTTGCATGACACTCAGCTATTTACTCACAACTACAAGTCTGCACAGATAGATAGATAGATAGATAGATAGATAAATAGACTGCAAGCAGGATATCAGACTCCAATTATAAAAGATGCTCCTAACTAAAATGAGTCCAGCAATAATAAGCTAATAGGGACCATGCAAGAGTATCATTGAATTTTAGATAGGAGGTAAATACTGTCGCATGAAGAGAACAAGAAAACAAATATGAACAGCAACAATAGGAGCAGCTGGGCAGGTGGCTCAGGTGGAGAGAGCATTTTGATGGACCATTAGATATGTTAGGTGATGGGATGTTGAACGTGATGTTTTTGTGATGAGGTGGCATGCAGAATAAGTGTCATGGGGAATGGTATGGTGAAAAGAGATGGATTTTAGAAAGCTGAGCATAAGGTAATGTTTGGCAGGGCAACAGGAGTGGATGGGATTGAGGTTGAATTTCTTAAAGGGAGTTACATTGTTCATAACTGTTTATTCAGGTTCTTCAACATCTATATGGCCCTAGGTTAGGTACTTAAGGACCAGTAGAATGCATTTATAGTGCTCATATATAAAGGTAAGGGGAACTAAATTGAATAGTCTAACTACACTTATAAGTTATTTGAGATAGTTATTTGAGAGTGTACTTGGCATGGTGTATGGGAGAGATGATGATTGCAAAAGTGGTTACATGCAAATAATGTCTGATTGGGGAGGAGCAATAAATTTTCAGAAGTGGTAGAGGGTATGGATACTAGGCATTTATTTTGAATAATTCTTGTGAGAAATACTTAAAGAAAGAGGGTGAAAACTGTATGAGACCATATGGCTTTGAAGAAAGTGTATGATAGGTTTGACAGAGAGGCCAAGTGGAAGTGCAACAGGTATATGGAGTAAATGAAAAGTTATTAAATGCAGTAACAAGATTTTACGAGGAGAGTAAGGTATGTGTGCAAGTAGGAAGGGAGGAATGTGAGTGGTTCTTGGTAAAGATGGTCTTTGTCAAAGGTGTGTGATATTGCTGTGTTTGTTTCCACTGTTCTTGGAAATGATGTTGAGAGAGGTAAATGCAGGTCTTCATGATGAGAGGCATTCCATGGTACGCTGACAGTGGGTTGCATGGGAAACAAATCATTTGCTGTTTGCTCCTGACAAGGCTCTTGTGGCATACTGCAGCTCCTGATGAGAGAGTTTGAGAGAGTGTGTGAATGGTAATGAAGTGCAGTACATGGATTGTACAAGGTGATTTGTTTGAAAAGAGCGGAAGCAGAGCTTTAGGCACCCTTGAGTGGAAATGTGGGCTAAGGTTTGAGTTCACTAAGGAGTGTGGTGGATGGAGGATCATTGTCTGTTTTGGTAAAGGTAGGGATTTTTGATGGTATATCTCTCCTGACATTGTTTTATGGATGTGTCTTGGGCTTTGAATGCAGAAGAAGAGGATGGGTATGTTTGGAGTGAAATTCATCCCATGTGATTTGGGGTGGTTTGATTATGTAAGGATTGACAGGATGAGAGAGAGATGTGGTAGTAAGTGTTGTCTTATTGAAAGAGTAAGTAGAGTATGCTGAAATGATTAAAAGTATGGAGAGATTGAATGAAGGCAGACTGACTATGAATTTATGTGTCAGAAGTGGAGAGAGCAAGGGGAAGGGTAGCCTAAGAGGGACATGGACGGATGAGTAAAAGAGGCTTTGAGGTATAATGTCCTTGATATTCAAAGGGTGAGAGATGTACATTGGGCAGAATGAATTGGATTAGTGTGGTTTATGGGTGTCAACTTACTGTCAGTGGGCTGAACTAGGGCATATGAAATGGGTATTAGAAACCAGGGAATAGTTAGTTGGACTTGGCTGTAGATGGTATGTTCTGGTTTCAGTGCATTATATCTGACAGCTAGAGAGTGAATGTGTGCAAATGAGGCCGTTATTCTTAAAGTCTAGAAGGTACCTCACTAAGATGGGAGAGGCATTTGTGTATGAAAAAAGATTTATTGTAATTATACATAAATTTAGGTGCTGCTTGACTCAGCCTACATGTGGTTACACTGTGAATAGTAAGTTACCATCATCGAGTTTGTATCATCATTAATAGGTGAAGTGGAGTTCAGCCTCGTAGAGAAATTTTTCCCTCCATAGGAGTCAGTCATTTCCCTTTCTTGATTGGAGGACAGCCCTGAAGCTGCATAGTCCCACAGAAGGGGCCCAGAGATTGTTTTAGTATGTGTAATTACTTCACTTACTTTCCTTATCTCCTTCATGTTGTAGAAGGTAAATGAGAAGGGCAAGAGGAGAGGGCAGGAAATTCTCACTATCCTGTATTATTACTTTACAATAAAAGATGAACAGAGGAAGGAGCCAATCAAGGGTTTTTCCTCATAAGTCAGTGATATGTTCCTAATGCTGCTTTATCAAAGAAGGGAATGGCTAACAGGTATGAAAGAAAGGAAGATGTACTTTCCTGTCCTTTTCCTCTTCTTTGGAGCTCCTGCAGCACACTGGAGGTATGCCTTATTCATTGGGAGGGACGACAGGTCAAGAAGTATGGTGATGTGGTATGTTTGTCTGAATAAGGTGAGTGCATGACAGTTAAGGAGTAAGTGTTCAGTATCTTCACAGTTGAATTTTCTTCTTAGGCATGATGGATCCAGTGATATGTTGAATGTGTGTATTTACTGTTGTAGAGATGAGTGGTGTTCTGAACATAGATGAGAAAATATCACTTGTATATGCCTGGCAAGTGTAGTTTCAGATACTTACTGATGCTTACATTTATTTTCTTGTTCTCCTTACAATATTCACCTCCCTTAGAATTATGTTCTTATTCTCCCTAAAGTTTGCCGATACTCTCTCACCCTATGTCATTTGTCCTCTGTTTCAGTCCCTGCACCTTCCTGTTGACCTCCCCATTTTTATCATAAATCTGTCAGTCACTTGCATTCCTTCCATGCAAGTATTGCCTATACACCTGTCTTATCTCTCTCACTAACAACATAACTTCTGCGTCCCACCTCAAACTGCCCTTCTTCAGATGCTCACATCCCTCTTTACACATGCCACACACCTCTCCTAAAAGTGTTAGCAATTCTTCCATGGATACCCTCCATTCCTCGCTCACTTTCCTGGTTTCATTTACTCTCACATTTTACCATTCTTCTCCCAGTCTCCAGGTCCTTCCATGTCTCTTTCTCTTTTCCTAAAGCCACTGCAGACTTTTTCACTCACCCTCACAGGAAGTGAATAGACATCCTCTCAGCTGCCCTTTTCAGCACATTTGCATCCAAAAGTACCTCCTTTGCATGCTTGTCAGTTAGTACAAAATCCAGTAATTCCTGTTGACCCCCATTCCCCCCTAACCTGCACATACATATGTATGTCCCTTTTATAAACTATGTTTTTCCCAGTCACCAGTTCTCTTTTCAACACACAATTCCACAAGCTGCTCACTGTTTTCATTCATTCCAGGTACCCCATATCCCCAATTGTACCCTTATCTCCCACACCACCCACTCTTGCATTGAATTACTTGACGCCTTGCATCAGAACTGTTGATGGACTTAACTTTTTCTAGAACATTCGCTTCTCTTCCACATTCCTCTTGCTACAAGGTGCATAAGCACCGACAGTCACCCACATTTCATAGTCCACATTCATTCCCACCAACATCAGTCTGGAGCTCATTTACTTATACTCATTAACACACTCTTACAACTCCTCCTTCAGAAGAAGTGCCACACAGCACATTTAGTTTTACTCTTAAAAGTAGATATTTTTTTTCAAATTAGTTGCAAGTTTGAAACACAGGTTGTAAGATGATGATATAGATATTTTAGTTTTCGAGTGTTTTAAGTGTGAATGTATTTAGTCAAAATATTGTGAGTTGGAATTAAGTGTATATTAAATATATTAATCTTGGGGATTAATGCTGGGATTGGATGGTCTAGTAATCCTCAAAATCCCCACCTTCTGTATCATGACTTTTAGATTTAGGAAGTGAAGGAACCAAGTATGGATATTGCCTTGTAGGCTCAGTTGTCTGTTGCTGATGCTACTTTGTTAAGTGGGAAAAGGCAAGCAGGTATAAGAGAGAGAGAGAAAAAGAATAGTATACATACATCCATTTTCATTATGTTTCAAAATTTTAGTTTTCTTGTAATTATTTTGCTTACATTGGATTTTGAGTGTACTTTAAAGTATTAGTTTTAATGTCTCATTTTTAGTGCTAGAGATAACTGGATTCCTCATCTCTGTTTATACACAAATGACCTAAAGTCTTTAATGGCACCCTTTGTGGAATCATTTTGGCTTTATGATATGTCCATAAGTACATGATGAGCTTCAGTTTTTGATCAGTAGCATTGGCTGAGTAGATTTTGATCAATATTCTTTAGTTGCCTTTTTTTTCAGTGAGGATTTGGTTGTCAGGATATGAATGTCCTTTAAACACATCTTTAGTCTTTTTCAACGCTTAAGATTAGATGGTTATTGAGGCAGTTATCAAATAGTGATTTAAGCATACTTTGATATGTTTTCTCCATTTTATTTATTGTGTGCTGTTTCTGTAATGATAAATTATACATGTTGCCATGCTTTTCCAAAGTTTTCTTTTCTTAATTCTATGAGGGTGAGTTTGATTCAGTCACCATTTAGATTCTCTTTCCTTATCTCCACTTCACTTGGTTTTCTTAATAATTTATGTTTATTGCTTATCATGCATCCTGTTACCTACACTGAAACTACTATTGGTGTGATTTTATTATTTGTTAATCTGTACACCTTGCTTTTGTGATACCGGAATTACTGTACTTTCCTAGTTCATTGGCACCTTCATCCATTTGTCATAAGGAAGCTCCTAACCAGTAGAACCATTCAATATATCCTTTGTTACTTGTACATTGTTCATTTTCTTAATAGCTTTTCAAATCCTCCGTACATAGTTCACTTTCTTCATAGCTTTTCGTAACACTTGAGTTATCTTTCTTCCATATCAGTACCAAAGGAGGACATTCTTATCCCATCTTGATTGCAGTTGTAGAATAAATCATCAGAATAGTTTTTTCTTATTATACTAACTTGATTTGGCCACAGTTTTTTTTATCATTCATTCATTTTCATTCTTCTCCCATTTTAATCCTTCAATTATAGATTAGGAGTTGTAGTTATCTTGCCATCTGTCTGTATTTGCATTTTTGCCCTTGTTTTTGTCCTTTTTTATTATTTTTTCATTTTCATGTTCTGTAACTTTAGATTGTACAAGTCAGAAAGATTACTTGGATGATTCATAGGTTAAGGGCAGTGTGCTAAAATAGAATTGAATCATTCATATATATACAGCTATTGAGCATGCTTAGATGGATCACCCCATTGCAAATGATGTGCATGTTAAGATGGAACTGGATTACCCATGCATTTACAAGTACGGTGCATGATAAGATGGAATTGCATTACTCCTGCACATTCATATGCGCTTATACATGGAAGTCGTTTTTATTCTTTAAGCTCTCCTCAAGAAAAAAAAAAGGGTACGTGTCTACTGACAGAGGTGAATTATGGAAGGTGCATTGGATATAAGGAGCAAATGGAAAGTTACTTTAGCCAATGGGGAGTTTTTACTGCGAGAGTAAGGCAAAGGTTATGAGGACAAAGGGAGAATGATAAGTGAAAGTATGTCTGCATCGAGGGTGTGTGAAATCACAACAGTCATTGAATCTGTTCATGGAGAGGGTGTTGAAGGAGGCAAATGTTATGATCTTGCAGAAAAGGGCAGGTCTGCAGTATGCAAGGGTTATTAGGGGCATGGGAACTTCATAGTATAGTGGGCGGTTACTGTTCCTGATTATGACACATTCATGGGCCGACTAGGGTCAAATGCATAGGTTTAAATTTTCATTGCAGCAGTCTTTACACAGGCAACCCAACTGTTCATCCACCCATAGGGGTTCGTATATAGAATGGATGCCTGGCTCAGGCTAGGGCACATAGATTCATATTGTATTTATTTTATTATACTTAGTCGCTGTCTCCCGCGTTAGTGAGGTAGCACAAGGAAACAGATGAAAGAATGGCCCAACCTACCCACATACACATGTATATACATAAATGTCCACACACACACACACACATACATACTTATACATTTCAACTTATACATACATATACATTCCCAGACAATACATAATGCACCGAAACCACACCTCCATTTCTACATCCAGGCCCCACAGAACTTTCCATGGTTTACCCCAGATGCTTCACATGCCCCAGATATATATATATATATATATATATATATCCCTGGGGATAGGGGAGAAAGAATACTTCCCACGTATTCCCTGCGTGTAGTAGAAGGCGACTCAAAGGGAAGGGAGCGGGGGGCTGGAAATCCTCCCCTCTCATTTTTTTTTAATTTTCCAAAAGATGGAACAGTGAAGGGGGCCAGGTGAGGATATTCCCTCAAAGGTCCAGTCCTCTGTTCTTAACGCTACCTCACTAAGGCGGGAAATGGCGAATAGTATGAAAGAAAAGAAAAGATATATTTGGTTAGATATGGTTTTGGTGCATTATTACATGACAGCTAGAGACTGAGTGTGAACGAATGGGGCCTTTGTTGTCCTTTCCTAGCACTACCTCGCACACATGAGGGGGGGAGGGGGTTGTTATTCCATGTGTGGTGGGGTGGCGATGGGAATGAGTAAAGGCAGACAGTATGAATTATGTACATGTGTATATATGTATATGTCTGTGTGTGTATATATATGTGTATATTTGCATGTGTGGACGTGTATGTATATACATATGTATGTGGGTGGGGTGGGCCATTCTTTCGTCTGTTTCCTTGCGCTACCTCGCTAACGCGGGAGACAGCAACAAAGCAAAATAATGATAATAAAAAATATATATATAGAAAAGCTAATGGATTTGTATGTAGCATTTATGGATCTGGAGAAGGCATATGATAGAGTTGATAGAGATGCTCTGTGGAAGGTATTAAGAATATATGGTGTGGGAGGCAAGTTGTTAGAAGCAGTGAAAAGTTTTTATCGAGGATGTAAGGCATGTGTACGTGTAGGAAGAGAGGAAAGTGATTGGTTCTCAGTGAATGTAGGTTTGCGGCAGGGGTGTGTGATGTCTCCATGGTTGTTTAATTTGTTTATGGATGGGGTTGTTAGGGAGGTGAATGCAAGAGTTTTGGAAAGAGGGGCAAGTATGAAGTCTGTTGGGGATGAGAGAGCTTGGGAAGTGAGTCAGTTGTTGTTCGCTGATGATACAGCGCTGGTGGCTGATTCATGTGAGAAACTGCAGAAGCTGGTGACTGAGTTTGGTAAAGTGTGTGAAAGAAGAAAGTTAAGAGTAAATGTGAATAAGAGCAAGGTAATTAGGTACAGTAGAGATGAGGGTCAAGTCAATTGGGAGGTAAGTTTGAATGGAGAAAAACTGGAGGAAGTAAAGTGTTTTAGATATCTGGGAGTGGATCTGGCAGCGGATGGAACCATGGAAGCGGAAGTGGATCATAGGGCGGGGGAGGGGGCGAAAATCCTGGGAGCCTTGAAGAATGTGTGGAAGTCGAGAACATTATCTCGGAAAGCAAAAATGGGTATGTTTGAAGGAATAGTGGTTCCAACAATGTTGTATGGTTGTGAGGCGTGGGCTGTGGATAGAGTTGTGCGCAGGAGGATGGATGTGCTGGAAATGAGATGTTTGAGGACAATGTGTGGTGTGAGGTGGTTTGATCGAGTAAGTAATGTAAGGGTAAGAGAGATGTGTGGAAATAAAAAGAGCGTAGTTGAGAGAGCAGAAGAGGGTGTTTTGAAATGGTTTGGGCACATGGAGAGAATGAGTGAGGAAAGATTGACCAAGAGGATATATGTGTCGGAGGTGGAGGGAACGAGGAGAAGTGGGAGACCAAATTGGAGGTGGAAAGATGGAGTGAAAAAGATTTTGTGTGATCGGGGCCTGAACATGCAGGAGGGCGAAAGGAGGGCAAGGAATAGAGTGAATTGGAGCGATGTGGTATACCGGGGTTGACGTGCTGTCAGTGGATTGAATCAAGGCATGTGAAGCGTCTGGGGTAAACCATGGAAAGCTGTGTAGGTATGTATATTTGCGTGTATGGACGTATGTATATACATGTGTATGGGGGTGGGTTGGGCCATTTCTTTCGTCTGTTTCCTTGCACTACCTCGCAAATGCGGGAGACAGCGACAAAGCAAAAAAAAAACAAAAAAGAAAAAAATATACATATATATATATATATATATATATATATATATATATATATATATATATATATATATATATATATTTAATCCCATAGCCTGAGCCAGTAAGTCTTAGTCATATTACATATATTCTTATTATTTACGTGAAGTTCATGTGGAAAAGGGTTCTTCAGAAAAAGAAATCTGAAGACTATAACAAGAAAATACTTTACTGTAGAGGTAGTGCCGTGTGCAGTATTGCTGCACTGTACTAGGTTCAAGTATGGATGTGTGCTCATACTTAAGGGTAGTTTATGGTCTTTTATATCATTAGAATTACAGCATTGTTATAGTAAACAAATGGTGTGATTGACGGTGCAGAGTGATTAGTGTATATGAGGAGGGAGAAATGGTGTGTGTGTGTGTGTGTGTGTGTGTGTGTGTGTGTGTGTGTGTGTGTGTGAGTGAGAGAGAGAGAGAGAGAGAGAGAGAGAGAGAGAGAGAGAGAGAGAGTGGTAGTATTTAAATGTCTCTGATTGAATCACTGTCCTCAGTCTTTACAGTGTTTGCCTGTGATTGGAATTCATAAATCTTAACCAGTTGCTCTGGTAGTTATGGATCAGTCATGTAAGTTTCTGAGAATAGGGAATAATGAGAGAGAAGTGAAAGGAATTAGAGGAAAAGAGGAAAGATGCTTTTTTTCTCAGATTGTCATTCCATACTTGATTAACCCTCCTCGCACAACATATTTTCCTCAGGTATCTCACATCTAACAGTCACCCCTCCTCTGTTCATCTACATTTAGGGCATACAGTATTGCATCCATACAGCACTGCTGAGACTGCTGTACTGTTAACATACCCTTCAATGCTTCTAAGAATTTTTCCCCCTCACCCACTGTAAGGTTTACTTCATGTGCCATTATTCCTACAACTGCCATGTCCATTCTCAGATAATGAAAATGTCCATCTTCCTCCAGGTTCACTCCGTGCAAACTCATATTCAGACCAGTCTGTTTCTTTCCCTTGTTAAACTTTATTACCTTACTTTACTTTTGTACACATTAACTCTTAACTTATTCCTTCCACTGCCACCACCACTTTCCCATACAATACACCAAGTATACACAGCAAACTTATAATTGAAATTCATACGTTCACCTTTATTCCCTTTACTATTAATCATTGGCACCATAGAGGCATTCCACTTGTCCTCAGCTCAGGCATCTTACCTTGATTCTTACATATATTGAAGATTCTGAATAACCAACCAAACCACTATCATCCCTTTTCTTGAGAAATTCAACTGCATTCCCCTCCACTCCAACTGTTTTACCACTCTTCATCTCATGCAAAGCTTTCACCATATCCTTTTTTCAACAAATCATTTGTGATGTCTCCATGTCCATGTCCCAAATGCCCCACATCTGCCCCTCTGTCCTCTGACAATTTTATTAGTCCTTCAGAATACTCACTTTGTCTCCTCATTTCTTTGCCAGTTACTTTTCCTCTTTTGCTCCTCTCATCGATGCTTCCATTTGTTTTCTTGTTCTCCTGACACTGTTCACCTCCCTCCAAAACATTTTCATGTCCTCTCAGAAGTTCTCTGGGAGCAGTGAAGAATGTATGGAAGGAGAGAACGTTATCTCAGAGAGTAGAAATGGGTATGTTTGAAGGAATAATAGTTCCAACAATGTTATGTGGTTGTGAGGCATTGGCTATTGATAGGGTTGTACTGATGAGTGTGGATGTGTTGGAAATGAAATGTTTGAGGACAATATGTGGTGTGAGGTGGTTTGATCAAGTAAGTAATGAAAGGGTAAGAGAGATGTGTGGAAATAAAAAGAGTTTGGTTGAGGGAGAAGAGGGGTGTGTTGAAAAGGTTTGGACATATGGAGAGAATGAGTGAGGAAAGATTGACAAAGAGGATATATGTGTCAAGAGGTGGAGGGAACAAGGAGAAGTGGGAGACCAAACTGGAGGTGAAAGGATGGAATGAAAAAGATTTTGAGTGAATGGGGCTTGAACATACAGGAGGGTGAGAGGCGTTCCAGGAATAGAGTGAATTGGAACGATGTGGTATACCGGGGTCAATGTGCTGTCAGTGGACTGAACCAGGGCAAGTGAAGCTTATGGGGTAAACCATGGAAAGGTCTCTGGGGCCTGGATGTGGAAAGGGAGCTGTGGTTTCGGTGCATTACACATGACAGCTAGGGACTGAGTGTGAATGAATGTGGCCTTTTTTTTGTCTGTTTTCCTAGTGCTTCCTTGCTGTAGCAGGGGGTAGTGATGCTGTTTTCCTGGGGGGTGAGGTAGTGAGAGGAATGGATGAAGGCAAGCAGGTGCATGTGTATGTATGTATATGTCTTCATATGTGTATGTATATGTTGATATGTATATGTATGTATATATGTGTATGTGGGCGTTTATGTATATATATGTGTATTTGAGTGGATGAGCCATTCTTCGCCTATTTCTTGGCATTACCTTGGTGGTGTGGGAAACAGCGATTATTTATAATAATAACAATAATAATGATAATTATGATAATAATAATAATAATGATGATAATGATAATAATAATGATAACATTAGCATTAATGATGATAATGATTATAATTAAAGGATAATAATGAAATAATTATAATTATGATATGAAACTGATAATGATTAGTTAAGGAAGGATGGAGTGAAAAAGATTTTGAGTGCTTGTTGCCTGAGCATGCAGGGGGTGAAAGGCGGATATGGGATTGAGTGAACTTGAGCACTGTGGTAATAAGGGGGAGACAGTGGGTGAATATGCCCATTTGAAAGTGATAGAGATAAGATTATGTTTGGAGGGCAGAAATAATGCATATGTAGTGGAAGGGTTCTAAGTTTTTTAAGAATGAATTTGAAATTGTTGGCATAGTGGTTGTGAACTTGTTTTGGGTGGTTAATTATTTGCTCCAGATTGTTAATGAGGGAAAAAGAAATGTTCTTGAGTCTACCAAGATCATCTCAAGTACAGCCTAACAAATCTTCATGTTATGAAATGAAATTCACTCCATTGAGAGTTTCAGTAAACGGATGTGAAGAGAACAGTGCAGGAGGTAAATTATTAAGAGTTGTACATAGAGGAACAGAGGGGGGAGTGAAAGATCATGAAAGGAAAGATAGAGGTTAAAGATATTTTGAGTCATAGCTTCAAAGTTTGGAGAAATGAGAGCATAACTTTTTCCCCATTTATCTCTTGATCACTGTTTCATGTACTTTTTTCCTGTTTGTCCCTTGTTCAGTATTCTGTTTACATAGTAGTTTTTTCTTGTATTTCCCTTGGTCACTTTTCTATTCACATTGCTATTTTTCATGTTTATGCCTTTGTTAGTATTCCATTTACATAGCTATTTTCCTGTTTTTCCCCTTGGTCATATCAGGCATGGATTCTGCCTGGTATGCATGCACATTAGGATAATCAATCAACATTCCTTTGTCAAATTGCTTCTTACTCTGTGTATTATGTGTTCTTTATCATTACTACGGTATGTACAGTACAGTAATCATAGATGCATTGTAATATTTCATATGGATCATTTTCATCATTACATCATCTTGTCAGGATACTTCCATTCCCAAGTCATTCTGGATTTTCCATCAAAGATAAAGTTTGTTTTAAGTTTGGTCTTGTATTTTCTCTTGCTAAGTACAAACTATCCTGTATATTGATCTCCATGTTATTTACTCCCTGACATAGTTCTCTAACCTGTTTCAGAGCCTTTTTGCATACCATATCTTAGGTATTTATTGATGCTTACCTGTCAACAGATCACACTCTATATCCTCTTAAAGTAATTTTCTATTTGACCATTCCTTAATAGTTATTACATTCTCTTATCTTTGAAATACGTTGAAACGTATATATCGTAGTGCTCTTCTGTTCTTCCTTTTTTTTTTGGTTCTGTTTATTTTACATACTTTTGAAGTAGCTTTCTCCTTGGTATCCCTGATTTTGGTATGAAATGTTTGAGTGAACTTTATCAGAATTATATTTTCACATACTTCAATATATTTTATTTTAATCTGTTGAAATTTGTTACCTTTGAGTTTTATGGTACTTTTCAGTATTGGAGAATGTATGTTTTAGTTATGGTAGACCTGTAACAGCTATGTAAATTCTAATTTTCTACTTAAGCTCCCCTTTTATTTGGAAGTTTACAACCTAATAGTTTTTGTTGATAGTGAAACATTTTTCTTCATGAAATGTCTTGAATTTTGTAATATTGTTTAATTACTATTTCGAGGGAAAGTGGTGATATTCTTGTGTGAATGCTTTTGAATATCTGGCCATGCTTGAATGCTCTGTATGCCTTTGCTGAGGCTGCTTGGACATTATATATGTGTTAGGCTGAGCGCGAGGCAGCTGAAGAAGCAGTGGCCATGGCAGAGAAGCAGCGTTTGGAGGCAGAAGTACGCAGGCAAGAGCAGCTCCTTATGGGCAACCCACAGGTGAATCTCATTAGCATTCATCTCATCTCAAGACATATTCTTTCATTTCTCATTTTCAAAACTAATTATCATGAAATTACATCATAATTTGTACTCTTTCTCATGCTGCTATTACTAATAATCTTGGACCATAGATTTCTAAAATCAGAATTTCATCTAAGGCTCATCCGTTTTTCTTTCTGGAGTACGTACTAAAGCTAATAGATTATGTATTGTTATTTGCTGTACATTAAGAAATCAAGCTGTATTATTAACCAGTTTTCTCTTTCAGTGGGAAATTCCCTTTAAGAAGTACATGCATTTAACAGCTGTGAAAACTTCTTCACAGTGTCTAACCATGTTCATTTCTCATTTGTTAAGCTTTCTGTGTTTGTGCTTGGCTTGATTTAATTAACAAGGATGTTATTCTAACAAAAGTGATGTAAGGTGATACATCAGTTGTCCTTAATTAATTTTGAAAAATGCTTCTCTTTGAGAAGCAAAACAGCTGAGGAAAGATTTTCAGTGTGTCCCCCAATGGGCTGCTTTCTCTCCTATATATGTTTATTTTTCTTTAATTACATTTGCATTGTATCTGCGCTGGTGGTTTGCCATATATTTTCAAGCCATGTTGTCATACACTCCTTTCTCATGGCAGTTCCTTTTTTCATATCCTACTTTTTTCAAATAAATTCCCATCTCTTTTATGTTGGCAGTTGGAAGTTTTTTTCTCTTTATGGGTGGTCAACAAATGTACTAGATTCTTCAGTGGACATTCGAAGTAGTTTCATTGGAAATTTGACGAATGTGTGGTTATGCACAGAGGCTAAGATGACTAGAATATGTAAAGCTTTTGCATGTACCTTTCTGGTTTGAACCTGGAAAGAAGCATGTATGACTGAATGAAGCAGCAATAACTAGTATAATAATCGTATTTTTCATTTGATATCATGCTTCATACCAAAATGATATGCATAAAGTCTGCTTGCATTTAAAGCTAGCATGTTAGCATGTTTGTTGAGATTTACAACCTTTCATTTCATTTCTATTTTTAGTTTTGTCATATGGATTTCAGAGCGTGCAAAAGTGCATTAGTGACAGTTTACACTGCTTATTTAACCTTTGCTTGCAGTTCTTGAGTATAGTAGAAGTTAAAAAATATATTTTCATTTTGTTGATATGGTAAAAGTATTTTGAGTTAAACATATTTCTTAGTGTAATTTTTGTTCGCATTAAGTGATGAAAACCCAAACAAAAATTTAGACAACCCCAAGCTGTTTAAGTTTGAGTTTTGAAGCCAGTTCATAGTTTGATTCATGCAATTTTCTAGTGTGTCGAAATTTGATTAATCCAAGGAACATGCAGCCCCATTGATGGTCAGGCTCATACAGATATTTCCATGTTCATACATTTAGAAACGCTATATTGGTGCGTGAAGTGCTTAGGCATATTTCTATTGGATGTTAGGGTGAGGAGGGTGCTAGAGTATGGTGTGTAAGGTAGTCAGAGGTGTAATGTCAAACATTTCTTTTAATGTAACAACTCTATCAGTCACCCTTACAACATTTGTGACCAAACCAGTATTCTTACTTTTACACAAGATCTTCTCCCTCCATACCTCCTTAACTCATTATCTGCATCATGCTTGTGAATTGATAGGATAAGGCTAAGTAAGGGAATGAGAAGTTGAAGGCTGGAAGAATTGAGGAGTTTTTGAGTTTGTTAAGGGTAAAAGTATGAGGGATGCAAAGGATTAGGAATACAAGGGAAGTTAGGATAGTAGGAAATGATGGACAGGAAGGGATATGGGATTAAAGGTGGGAACATGCAGAAGCTGAAAGATGATAGTCATGATGGGTGTTAAGGGTTATGAAGGGGGAGAAGGGATGAAAACTGTTTGGGTCTTAGGTTTGTGATGGGTGAAGGATATGAGGAGATGAAGGATTAAAGGATATAAGAAGGTTGAGGAATAGAAGGGGTTGGTAGTTGGTACAGCTTAAGAGGAGTGCATGCGAGAATTTTGGATGATGAAGTGCTTGTCTTGTGTGTGAATGAGAAAGCTTAATTTTCCTAGTTTCCTAAGGGCAGTAGAGATGGAATAGGGAAAATGGAGGGATGAATGATGATATGAAAATATGTGGTTTGAGGAAGGGATGTGAACAAATGCCTTTTATAATGATACGACCATGTAGGATGCATATACGGTAGTATACTTGAAAGGTCAGGGAGACTTCACAAGTAATGGGCAGGTACAGTGAATCACATTTTAAGAACTACAGATAAGTCAGATGGGGATGAAATAGGAATGTTTATTAGTACTCAGTGAATGTTTTTTCAGTGTTGGAGATGAGATTGCAGTTATCTGTCTTTTCTGTTCAACTTCATGATGAAAAATTAAGAAGTGCGCACACTGGACATGGGTTGAGGATACGTATGAGTAATCTGAGAGGCTGTATGCACTTTTTTTAACGCCATTTGAATGAGAATGGACATAAAATAGGTAATCAAGCATTACATTGGTACATGTAATTGGCTTGGACTGTTGTTTGTGGAAATATTTACAGCACAAAATTTCTGTAAGTTAGCCATGGAAACTTGAATAAAATCCTTTTATATGAATTTTTGCATATGCAGTTCTTTAATGAGTTTCATCAGATTTGGTGGCTGAGTATGTTTCATCAGGACTATCTGAATGGCCTGTAGTCCCTACTTTATTAGTGTGGGTTATTCAGTACATGGTGAGTGAAAGAGGAAATCATGCAATGCATAATGTAGATAAGTTTTTATCTCACTCATTGTTTATCTTATTTGCCCATACCTACATTGAAAGTTAGGTACTGCTTGCACATTCTTTTTCAAGTATAAAGTGTGCAAGAAACATTGCCCCCCCCCCTTATATTTTCAAAGTCATTACACAACAAAGGTTCATTTTGGGGACAAGCACATAACACTCTTGGGGAAATCATTGTACATATGGTCACTGACCTTAGTGTTTCTAATGGTGTGGGCACCAATACCCTGCCTCAGGCTATCTTGAGGGAAGGATGTTCTATATTCTCCCTGGTTGCCTCTTCATTTGGGGAATTTTCCTTCTTGGCACTGTATCTCTTCCATCTGTGCTTCAAGATGGTTGGCTTTTACCTTTCTAAGGAGGAGAGAGCCCAAATTCTCACCTGGAAGCAAGAAAATGTGGGTACACATGAGATTTCTAGGCACTCTGGGCACTCACAGTGCACGATCAGGTGGTTTCTGTGCAACACCTTATAAGTGCCTCACCTCATTCAGGAGAGCAAGACCCTATAGAACAAAAACATGGACCTAGAATACTTCAAGAACTTTGTCAGTTTCATGCCTAGATGTCTGTAGATGGTAATCAAAGCCTAAGCAGAGAAGATAAAGTACTAAAAATGTAAGTGTGAGACATCGCCTTTGAAAAGGTATGGGTGTGCAGACAAGGTTTTTTGCATACACGAGTTCAGTTACGTAGAGATTTCTTACTAAGTATGGAGAACTGAACAGTGTGCAAAACTGTTACATTTAAAAAGGGTAGATATCTTGAGGGCAGGTATACATGAGGGAGAAATAAGCTGTAAGGGGTGTGATGAAAAATAGAGATGGATTGATGAGAAAGGAATGATTTGCATTTGAGGTTGTGACAGACTGCCAAAAAGTACCATATTTTCAGTGCAGTTTAATTCTTTAAGTGCTCTTCTCATATATATAGATTTTACCTTGTAAGTGCATAGCCCATATATATCTTTTCAAATATCTTGTCCATGTTTGAATAGCCCATTATTTTCTAAAAGCATTCATAGATACTGAGCATCAACCACAACACCAATAAGCCAAAGGAAGGATCCATTTGTCTTTCAATTAACCTTAGAGTACCATGGCAGGAAGATGTCTTGTGTGTGCTCCTAAGCAGCCCCACCCTATTACTGCATTGTAGATATAAATGATTTTTTTGAGCTCTGATGAAGTTGACAGCCTACTATCTGATGGGGCATATCAAGAGACAACGAGGAAATTGATTTGGAACATGAGATTTGATGAAAATTCTCTGGCTCCAAGCACATCTTAGGAAAGTGAGATTGGATAATGATGACCAAGGTCACTGGATTTGAAAATAGCATGTGGTCACTTAGATTTAAATGCCTGGCATCACACCAAGGCTTAAATGTTTGTTACATGCTGTGGCTGTTTACATAGCTCATAACACTTTTCTTTATATTTTTTTTTTCATTTTACTTGTCAGACTAATTGGTTTTGAGAATGAGAAACGTGGTTGTATTGGGTGATATAAATGCAAAAGTGGGATGTGATGGAATTTGTTGAGATAGTTGGTAAATGGAGAGTGCCTGGAGTAAATGAGAATAGAAGCTATCTTGTGGATGTTTGTGCTGAGAGAGGTTTATTCCATGCAAACACCTTTTTTCAGCACAAGATGATCCACAGATATACATGGATGAGGAATGCTGGAAGAAAGGGACAAAAGGCTTTGACTGATCATGTGGCAGTGGATGAAGAATTGAGAAAGGCTGTGCTGGATGTTAGAGTTGTGAGAGAATTTTTTTAGAGACTGACCATTTCACAGCTCTTGTAGGGATGAGGATCAGGGAGAAGTAGAGGTATGGTGTAAGGAAGAATGGAGAGGAGAGGTAAAAGTGATGGCAAGCGAGAAGATGAATCAGGAAAATACAGGGAGGAGTATGAAAGAAAGGTAACTGAAAGCTTAGATGAAAGCGCAATGAATGTAGGAATGCAGTCATGTGCGAATGAGGTGTTTAGAATGTTTAGAGAAATGCAGTAAAAGTTGTAGAATCACCAGTTGGATACAAGGTAGTAAGATACAGGAATAAAAAGGGCAATGCATGGTGGACAGAAGAGGTTAGAACTGCTGTGGAAAAGAAGAAAAAGGCGTATGGTAGATTGCTCAATAGGAATGAACTAGTGGAAGTTCAGCAAAGGAGGAGGGAAGAATACAAAATATGTAAGTGGATTGTTAAGAAGCTGATAGAGGAAAGCAAAGAAAGAGTAGATGAAGATTTCGAAAGAAAGTTAAGTGAAAAGTTTTGGGATAATAAGAAACTATACTGGAGGGAGGAGGAAAAGGAAAGAGGTGGATGTAAGAGTGGAAATGATGATGTAAGAAATAAGAAGGGAATTGCTGAATTAAAAGGAGGAAGTGAAAGGAAGAAGGAGAGAGTATTTTGAAGAACTGGTAAATGTGGGAGAATGGGAGGCTGCAGTTGTTGCATGGATATAGAGGAGGGAAGGAAGAGGATACAAATGCAGGGGCCTATAGCAAAGAGAGGTAAGAAAGGCAATAAGGAGGCTGAAGGTAGGAAAGGCACCATGAGTGGATGGAATTACAACTGAAATGCTGAAGTATGGAGGAGAGAGTGTGATAGAGTGGATGCATCTCATATGTCATTTAGCATGGAAACAAGGTTGTGCCTGAGGATTGGATGAAAACCATTATTTTAACTTTATATTGAAGGAAAAGATGTAAAGGATGTATGTAGCAATTATATGGGAATAAGTTTGCTAAGTATACCAGGAAAAGTGTATGCAAGAATATTAATTGGCAGAGTGATGGAGGTGACTGAATGTAGAACAAGTGAAGACTAAGGGAGTTTTAGGAAAGGTAGGAGATGTGTGGATAAGATTTTTGTAGTAAAGATGACTGTGGAAAAGTATTCAGTGAAAGGTAAGAAGTTTTATGTAGCTTTTTTGGATCTGGAGAAAGCGTATGACAGAGTTGAGTGGAACGCTTTGTGGGATGTGTTAAGGATATATGATAAAAGGGGAAAAGTGTTGGATGGTGTAAAAGTCTTCTATGGAGGAGCTAATGCGTGTGTAAGAGTGGATGGAGAGCTAAGCAAAAGTTTTGAGATACATGTAGGTGTGAGGCAGGGCTGTGTGATGTCACTGTGGTTTTTGATATATATATGAATGGAGCAATAAGAGAGATGAAAGTAAAACTAGGGAAAAGGGGTGCCGATATGAAGTGTGGTGGTGAGATATGGTGGCTAGTGGCAAGCCTGTTTGCGATGATACTTCTTTATTTGCAGAGATTGAAGAGGAGTTGCAGAAGGATGTAAGTGTGTTTTATGATGTGTGTGTAAGCAGAGGAGATACTTGAAGAAAGTGATATATGTGTGGCATTAATGGAACTTGAGAAAGCATGTACTAGGCATTGAAAGACACCTTAATAAGTGAGGACATTTTACTTGCAAAGTATGATGTGTTTGCTAGTAAGAAGGGAGGAGGGTGAATGATTCCTAGTGATGGTAAGTCTGCACAAAGGATGTATTATGTCACTGTGTTCAGTCTGTGTGTGAACTGGATGGTAAGGGAGGTAAGTGCAAGGGTAATGGTACCGAGTGGGTTTGCAGTATGTAAGAGGTGGTGGGGCATGGGACATCAATTAGTTGCTGTTTACAGATGACGTGGCTTCAGTAGTAGACTTGAGAAAAACTTCATGGGTGTGTGACAGAGTTTAGGAGAGTTTTGTAAAGAAGAGTTTAAAGTTACTGTGAGTGAAGGTAAATTAAGGAGGTGAAATAGCAGTTTATGTATGAGAGTAAATGGGGAAGACCTGGTGAAACAGGAGTTTTATAGGTATCAGAGAATGGATTTGGAAGTGCATAGCACCATGAAGGCTGAAGTGGGTCACAGGTTGGAAAAAGGGATCAAAGTACCTTCCTGAATGCATTATGAATTGTGTGGAAAGAAAGGTTACTTTCTGCATTGGCCTTTAAAGGTGGTTAAGTTTGGAGGTATCATAGTCCTTTCAGTGTTGTATGGACATGAGTCTTATGCCTTTTATGAAAGAGAAAGGAAGTGTGCCAGCCAGGGTAAGCTGAAGCAGTTTGGGCATGTGTAGAAAGTGAGTGAAAAAGAGACCAACAGAGAGATTAATTTGTTGTAAGAGAAGGTAACAAGGGGGTGATAGGAATCAAGGTGGAGGTGGAAGGATGGAGTTAAGAAGACTTTAGATGATCAGGGCCTATATATCCAGGAGTGTGAGAAGAATGCGTTGGATGAAAAGAATTGGAGTACTGTGATATATAAGGGTCAACATGCTATTAATGGTCTGAACTTGGGGATATGAAAGAGTCAAAGTAAACCAGAAAGTAGTATGTGGGGTTTTCTTTGGTTGAGAAATTTTTGTTATTGTGCATAATACTTGACAGTTAGAGACTGGACATATTAGATTGATGCCAATGTTCATGGTGCTACCTCATAAAGGTAGGAGAAGCAATGAGGTATAAAAGAAAAATTATCACTGTTACCTGAGTACTGTAATATTACTGAAGTTACTGAATTATTTGATGTGGATGTTCCTTATGAATATGGATATTCTGTCACAGCATAATTATTTTATCCATGCTTATGTTTATTGCTATGTGCATATTGCCTTTTTGCTATCATAGTTATGGTTATGCATCTTATTCTAAATGTATAGAACTGAAACGAATTTGGCTAGAACTGCTTGTGCAGAGGCAAATGCATAAGAGTAATTATGATCAGGTTTATTATATTACTGTTTGAGTTATACTAACTTAATTTGTAGCACACTGAGTACCAAATAGATATTTTATATTATCTTTTCCTACTGCATGAATTTAAGTGCAATCACTAATAATCCTAACAAGTCTTGGTAGATCATCTTACCTGATTGTTTTTCCTCCATTGCCCTCAGTAATTGTTATATTGCTTACTCTCTGTGTTTAGAGTCTGGTGGCAGAAACAGGAACACAGCAAGAACCACCAGCAGTGGATGAAGGCATGGGGATAACAGCATATGCTCTCTTTGACTACCAAGCAGGTTAGTAGACCTGCTAGATTAATATATTTTTGTGAGTTAGGAGTGCAGATTGTACTGAAGAATATCTGTAAGGGATGGTTGTGTCATATTAATGATGCTGCTGTCTTTTACTATCATATCATCTGATCCAGTGCAACATGGGTTAACTTATTCTTCGTATTCTCAAGTTTAGCCTTGACAATAGAATTACTTTTCATGTAGCCTTATAGTATAACACACAAGTTCAGTAAAGTCTTCATCTAAGAGTTCCATGAATCTTAAAAGTATTTAACTTACTGGTTGGAAAATTTATTTTCTTAATATCCAAAGCTCACTTTAAAAGATACTACCACAGTACTTTAATTTTTGTATGTTTGCATATTGATTTACATATTATTGCAGTGTGGGGATTGAGATGGTGATTTAAAAGCAGGATTGTAGTTGAATGGGTTTATAGAATACTTATGATCACTTGTGAGCATGTGTTTGATGAGTGCAGGTAGAGTGATAATTTTGGTATAAAAAAGTAAAGTGAGTATTATTGAAATAATTACTGAGGGGAAGGCTTCTTTTCCTGTTTGATAATGGATATGGTAGGATATTGAGTAATCATGGTAGACTGTTTAAACCTTGGTAGATGAAGAATAATTTTGATTTTGGAAGAAAAGAGAGGGTGTTGAATTGTTTAACAAGATGAAGTTCAATAGAAAACGAGAAGCGTGCAGCATTAATAGATTTGTGGAAAAGACTCGTAAAATGGAAGTCATGCTTATGTAAAAATATCTGGGAGAATGAGGGACTGGTTTGAAATTGTTGAGGAAGTGAATTTAGGTTTTTGCTATTAGATTGTTTGAGCCTTTATGTGAAATGACAGTATGGAGTTGAGTGGTACAGGTGAATCATGAAGCTGTCACAGTCAATTTATAGACGTGATGCTGTTCTCTTTAGTGAATAGGAGGAAGAGGAGATAGGGGGAATGCAAGGTTACTTTTGATGTTTGTAGAAGGAAGATCTCGAAATTGAATTTGAGTGAGAGCAAGGTTTTTGTTTTTAAAAGGAGTTAAGATGGGCAGTTGCAGTGTAATATCAGTTTCAGTAGTTAGAAATATAATTTGTTTATGAGTTTAGATATTTTAGGTTGATGATCACTAATGACAACAGAGGACAGCTGAAGTCCAGAGTGAAATCAAGCACTGGAAAAGAGTTAGAGATGCATTAAGAGCCTTGGAAAAGGGAATATAGTTTACAGTAACATTTGGAAGAAGCATGCAAGTGAATGAGTTCAGGATATAAATTGTATTAAAGTAATAGAAAAATATTTGTATTTCAGCGGACACTGACGAAATTTCCTTTGATCCAGATGACATCCTTACCAATATTGAAATGGTAAGTACTTTGTCCTTCTATTGTTTTTATGAATATATTTTCTTTATTTGCAGCAGAGTGGGACATAAGAATGATCTTGAAACTTTGTAATTAAAGCATATTAATAAAGCTCCTCATTACTTGTTTTCCATCTCACTTTCTTTTGTACTGTATTCAGTCTTGGATGTTCCTTTTACACCTTGCCTTCTCAGTGTTTAGCAGGACATATATTATGTATTTATTTCTAATACTTAGTTGCTGTTTCCTGCATCAGTGAGGTAGTGCCAGAAAACAGACGAAGAATGGTCCATCCACTCATATACTTTATTTATTTATTTATTATACTTAGTCACTGTCTCCTGCATTAGTGAGGTAGTGCACGGAAACAGACGAAAGAATGGCTCAACCCTTCCACATACACATGCATGTATATGAAACACCCACTCATGCACATATACATGCATATACATTTCAATGTATATATACATATACATACACAGACATATACATACATATACACTCATGTACATATTCATACTTGCTGCCTTTATCCATTCCTGTCGCCACCCTGCCACACTTGAAATAGCAACCCCCCTCCCCCGTGCACATGTGTGAGAGGTAGCACAAGGAAAAGACAACAAAGGCCACATTCACTCACACTCAGTCTCTAGTTGTCATGTGTGATGCACCAAAACCCCTGCTCCCCTTCCATATCCAGGTCTGGTTCAATCAATTGACAGCACGTCGACCCCGGTATACCACATCATTCCAGTTCACCCTTTCATGCCTTTCACTCTCCTATATGTTCAGGCCCCAATCACTCAAAATCTTTTTTACTCCATCCTTCCACCTCCAATTTGGTCTCCCACTTCTCCTCGTTCCCTCTACCTCTGACACATATATCCTTTTTGTCAATCTTTCCTCACTCATTCTCTCCATGTGACCAAACCATTTCAAAACACCCTCTTCTGCTCTCTCAACCACACTCTTTTTATTACCACACATCTCTCTTACCCTATTATTACTTACTCGATCAAACTACATCACACCACATATTGTCCTCAAACATCCCATTTCCAGCACATCCACCCTCCTCTGCACAACTCTATCCATAGCCCACACCTCGCAACCATATAACATTCTTGGAACCACTATTCCTTCAAACATACCCATTTTTGCTTTCCGAGATAATATTCTCGACTTCCACACATTCTTCAACGCTCCCAGAACTTTCGCCCCCTCCCCCACCCTGTGATTCACTTCCGCTTCCACGGTTCCATCCGCTGCCAAATCCACTCCTAGATATCTAAAACACTTCACTTTGGATGGTTTGGATGGTATTGCAGTGGAATTTATTAAAAAAGGGGGTGACTGTATTGTTGACTGGTTGGTAAGGTTATTTAATGTATGTATGACTCATGGTGAGGTGCCTGAGGATTGGTGGAATGCGTGCATAGTGCCATTGTACAAAGGCAAAGGGGATAAGAGTGAGTGCTCAAATTACAGAGGTATAAGTTTGTTGAGTATTCCGGGTAAATTATATGGGAGGGTATTGATTGAGAGGGTGAAGGCATGTACAGAGCATCAGATTGGGGAAGAGCAGTGTGGTTTCAGAAGTGGTAGAGGATGTGTGGATCAGGTGTTTGCTTTGAAGAATGTATGTGAGAAATACTTAGAAAAGCAAATGGATTTGTATGTAGCATTTATGGATCTGGAGAAGGCATATGACAGAGTTGATAGAGATGCTCTGTGGAAGGTATTAAGAATATATGGTGTGGGAGGCAAGTTGTTAGAAGCAGTGAAAAGTTTTTATCGAGGATGTAAGGCATGTGTACGTGTAGGAAGAGAGGAAAGTGATTGGTTCTCAGTAAATGTAGGTTTGCGGCAGGGGTGTGTGATGTCTCCATGGTTGTTTAATTTGTTTATGGATGGGGTTGTTGGGGAGGTAAATGCAAGAGTCTTGGAAAGAGGGGCAAGTATGAAGTCTGTTGGGGATGAGAGAGCTTGGGAAGTGAGTCAGTTGTTGTTCGCTGATGATACAGCGCTGGTGGCGGATTCATGTGAGAAACTGCAGAAGCTGGTGACGGAGTTTGGTAAAGTGTGTGGAAGAAGAAAGTTAAGAGTAAATGTGAATAAGAGCAAGGTTATTAGGTACAGTAGGGTTGAGGGTCAAGCCAATTGGGAGGTGAGTCTGAATGGAGAAAAACTGGAGGAAGTGAAGTGTTTTAGATATCTGGGAGTGGATCTGTCAGCGGATGGAACCATGGAAGCGGAAGTGGATCATAGGGTGGGGGAGGGGGCGAAAATTTTGGGAGCCTTGAAAAATGTGTGGAAGTCGAGAACATTATCCCGGAAAGCAAAAATGGGTATGTTTGAAGGAATAGTGGTTCCAACAATGTTGTATGGTTGCGAGGCGTGGGCTATGGATAGAGTTGTGCGCAGGAGGATGGATGTGCTGGAAATGAGATGTTTGAGGACAATGTGTGGTGTGAGGTGGTTTGATCGAGTAAGTAACGTAAGGGTAAGAGAGATGTGTGGAAATAAAAAGAGCGTGGTTGAGAGAGCAGAAGAGGGTGTTTTGAAATGGTTTGGGCACATGGAGAGAATGAGTGAGGAAAGATTGACCAAGAGGATATATGTGTCGGAGGTGGAGGGAACGAGGAGAAGAGGGAGACCAAATTGGAGGTGGAAAGATGGAGTGAAAAGGATTTTGTGTGATCGGGGCCTGAACATGCAGGAGGGTGAAAGGAGGGCAAGGAATAGAGTGAATTGGAGCGATGTGGTATACAGGGGTTGACGTGCTGTCAGTGGATTGAATCAAGGCATGTGAAGCGTCCGGGGTAAACCATGGGAAGCTGTGTAGGTATGTATATTTGCGTGTGTGGACGTGTGTATGTACATGTGTATGGGGGGGGGGGTTGGGCCATTTCTTTCGTCTGTTTCCTTGCGCTACCTCGCAAACGCGGGAGACAGCGACGAGGTATAAAAAAAAAAAAAAAACTTCCTCCAGTTTTTCTCCATTCAAACTTACCTCCCAATTGACTTGTTTATCTTTTATGTAGAATAAAATGTTTATTATACAGAAGTTGACGTTTATATTTTAATTATATTTACTACCAATGATTATATTGTTTTCTTTGTCAGATTGATGAGGGTTGGTGGAGAGGTTGGTGTAATGGCCAGTATGGTTTGTTTCCAGCAAATTATGTTCAGCTTCACAGCCCAACCCAGTGAGATCAAAGAGTCTGGGAGGTTAAATGCCATCCCAGAAGCAGATGACAAATGGCAGGAGATGCTAGTTCATCTAGATGATAAAGTTTGAAAATTATTAATGAATGGTTTACAGAGATTTTCCACATTGTCTGTTGTACATTTTTATGGCTAACTTTAGTTTCTTTAGAAGCTGATAAGGAAAGGTGGAAGCATATTTCCTCAAGATAAATTTGCAGGTAGCCATAGTACACAGGATATAGGGAAAACAGTAAATTCATTTTGATTGTTGGAACTGTGAAGTCAACCAAGTCTTTTGTTGCTAGGTGCTGCAAGGTTCCAAAAAAAAAATAATAATAACTGTCTTTTATCCCAATAAGATAATCATATTTTAAGAGTTTCGTCTTGGATTGTTTGTAACATAACAAGCTTCATGTGGAAGATTGATTTACCCAGGTTTAGGAGCACACAAGTACTTCAGTCACACTCCACCTCAGTTGGCATTGGGGGAGTATGGGGCAAATTGTTTATTTGGTGCTATCATTTTTCATCAGTATTGTGTATGGAATTCAGATGTGACAGGTTAGTGGTACCCAGGAGTGTGTATCTTTGTCAAAAAGTAATATTATCAATTTTTTGTACTTACTATAATGCAAACTTTCATGCACATTATTATTTTCTACAACTAGTGGTAGTATGTGCTCATATATGTATGTATCATAAGAACAGTATAGTAGATATGAGAACTGATGTGGTGAAAGGGTTAGACAGGGTTAAGTGTTAAGCAGAAACTGCCTGTATATAAGAATTTACAACTTAACCTCACCAAACCAAACCTAATTTATCACAAACAAATTATTTTCTGTTAGTGTATCACATTCATATATTAGCAGTAAATTGTCCGGTGCAAACTGGCTTGGGGGTTTTATCGACCAGAATGAATCATTCTGTGAGTGGAGTCATTTCTGGTTTTCTTTATATTTTGTCTAAATTTGAAGAGTGCATGGTAAGTTGTTTTTAGCTTGGATAATGCATGCCTATTCCATGTTAAAGAATTAGATACAGAAAATTAGTGCTCAGGGACGTAACACCCCTTATATAATCGGTTTCATTTGCTTGTTTAACGACATTTTGCTTAGCAACAGGTTTTCCAGGAACATAACTGTTGCTAAGTAGGGGTCCCTGTATTCCTGTCAAGATAACCAATGCTATTGCTTACACAATATTGTATTGATTTATATATTATGTTAGAATCATGTATTTAGAGGAGTATATTGTTTCAATTAATTGAAGATACTACATTCAGGTTAAGAGTAGGAAAACTTTCAATTAAATGCATCACAGTATTTTAATTAAGCTTTCTGTTGTCATAGTAATATACTGACGATATATACTATATGGTTGAAATAAGCTGTCCATTATATATACCTGTGATCTTAAACTTTAAGTCATTGCTGAATATATCCATTAAGTGCATCTCCAATCCTGCTGTAGTTTTAGGGGATGCTGATGGATGGTTAAGTATAGAATCTGGTTAATTTAGAATACATATTGATGCTGTTGTATTAAAAAATAAATAATCTTGAGTGCTAGATTTTAACGGATATACTTTTAAAGTCTGATTTCTCTGTATCGTATGAAGTCTAGAAGTTGAAGCTTCAGTGATTTAGGTTTTGCCTGTTCTTGTGGAGGATGATTGTCATTTTTTAGTCAAAGTTTCTTAAATTCATTATAACCTGATGTGTTATCTTTCTAGGGTGCTTGATTAACAAGATGTTATGGTATTTTGAACAATACTTAATCATGCACCACACTGTGCTCATAATTCAGTCTCTGATTCAAACCTAGGTAGGGTGCACAGGTAAATAGTTGCTATCATACATTAATACTCTTGTCATTCAGAATATTAGATTTAAAACTTTTGCTGGCACATTTAGTGGAATAACATTTATATTAGACATTAATGATGACTGTGTATCAGGTGTTTAATTAATTTTATTGATTCCATTAGAGTAAGTAAGGAAATTTGTAATTAATAACTTTTACTAATAAGTTAATTTTTGGCTTTGATTATCTGGCTTATGATAATAAGCTTTGATTATCATGTCACTCCATTTATGTATTTCACAGTACTTGTTAGAACGCACTAGACCTGTGTCATTAGTAATTACTTCAAACGACTTTTGATAGTTGTGTGATTGTGATTTTAGAACTAGGCTTGCAAATTGCACATAAGTGTATTTGTGCATTTAAGGTATTTTTATACAATCAGTAACAATATGTGGTTAATATCAGGGATTAGGATGTGTCAAATGTGTATTTGTCAAACCAAATTCTTCCTACTTTGAAATGGCTTCCAGTTAAGGAATTTTTTTACATAATCATGTAACTGCCTAAACTAAAACAGTTTTTCAAGGTTTTTCTGAGAAAATGTGTTAGTGCAGTGCGATGCAACTTTATGAAACGACATTACAGATTCTGAAAAATATTATTAATATCCATCATGTACTGATAAAAGAAAAAACTGTATACAACTGTTTGACATTGTTATGGTCATAATTTTTAAAATTTTACATAGTTTCATATGACAAATAAGCGAAACTGTGGACTAGCAGTGCATATTGAACAGTGCATATTGGACCATTTTTATCTTGTATATTTTTAGTTTTTCTTTTGTCTAATAACCTGTCTATCTATATCTCTGATGCCCATTCCTTCTGGGAACTCCTTCAAGGGGGTGGACACTGTGAAAGTCTTCATACCTTTTGAACTCCATTACTGCTTCTTAGCCTTTAGTGCGTCACCCTTAACAGGTGAGCGGCTGAGAACATCTTTAGTGCATTGTTTCCAGAGGCTCCTACCTAATGCTTCTATGTGTCTAAATACCCTATTCAAATACTTCAAATACTGTATAGTAGGGCATTAGGAGGGTTAGTGGTGGCTGCATAGTGAGCCAGCACTTCAGTGGTTAAGTTGCACTTCTCTGACCCAGGTAGACATCTTTTCTTTCTGCTTCACCCATACATGGATTACTGGTATTCTGTTCACAAACATACAATCTCTCCTCATACACAATCTCTCCTCATACATAACTCTTCTCAACCAGTTTTTCCTGCAGTGAGCACTATGCTCTAGCCCTCCCTTTTAGCAAAATGGTAGGAGCAATAAATGGAAGTAATAAGTAGGAACATTAGGTAGAAGTAGTTGGTTGGAGCATTTAGGAAGAAGTAATCAGTAGGAACATTAGGTAGGAGCCTCTGCAAACACTGCACTAGACTTGCCCTCTGCCAGTGGCCTATTAAGGGTAAGGCACTGTAGACAAAGAAGCGGCACTGAGTTTCACTAGTTTTGGAAACTCTGTTGCTGCAGCCACCCCCTGTGAGGTAGTTCTAGTTCGGAACAGGCATCAGAGATACAGATAGATAGATACAAATACTTAGGCGATTTTTCCCAATGTTGGTCTTCACTGAAATTTTTCTGTACTTGTATTAGTTACTTAAGAGAATGCTGAAAGGATGTGGACTAAAATTTTGTTGGCTGTAATCATTTTAAAAGAATATGTAGAAATTACCCTTTCCTTGCGTAAGTGAAATGTTACAGAGTGAACAAAGATAAAGCTTCTGAAATTTGATCATGAGGTATTGGGCAGTTGCATGGTAAAGGTTTTTGTTCCTGTCACATTCAATCTCAGGAGACATAGTATAAAACATTTCCTTCAAATAAAAATCTCTTTAGGGGGAACAAAAAATATTGCATGATAAGAAAATAGTTGCCAGTCACAGTTAATAAGTGATATTTATTTCTTGGGTTTAATTACCTGAGCTTGCAGTCATGTGATCAACCTGCTTTATGTATTTTAGAAAATCATTTAACTGGTTGGTATGAGAAACAGATTGCTCAAAATAATATAAAATAGGAAATTAAAAATATAAAATTTTGTTTCGAACAAGGTGATTTAAAAATAAAACTGTTTATACGTGGTGCAAATAATTTTCCTGTTTTGCAGAGTTGTACTGTTTAATCTTAGGCAATTCTTTCACCACCTCTTTTTCTCTCTTCCCCAAACAACACACCATGACTCACTTCCCATACCCAAACACCCTGCAGCTGCCACCTTGTCATCAAACACCATCAAAAGTCCCTCAAAGTATTCATTCCATCTCTTCTTTGCCTGATACCACTTCCCAATTTGCTCCCTTTACAGATGTTATCATGTATAGTAGTAAAAGCTTTGCGGAAGATGAAAGCAGTGGAATTTATTAAAAAAGGGGGTAACTGTATTGTTGACTGGTTGGTAAGGTTATTTAATGTATGTATGATTCATGGTGAGGTGCCTGAGGATTGGCGGAATGCTTGCATAGTGCCATTGTACAAAGGCAAAGGGGATAAGAGTGAGTGCTCAAATTACAGAGGTATAAGTCAGTTGAGTATTCCTGGTAAATTATATAGGAGGGTATTGATTGAGAGGGTGAAGGCATGTACAGAGCATCAGATTGGGGAAGAGCAGTGTGGTTTCATATGTGGTAGAGGATGTGTGGATCAGGTGTTTGCTTTGAAGAATGTATGTGAGAAATACTTAGAAAAGCAAATGGATTTGTATGTAGCATTTATGGATCTGGAGAAGGCATATAATAGAGTTGATAGAGATGCTCTGTGGAAGGTATTAAGAATATATGGTGTGGGAGGCAAGTTGTTAGAAGCAGTGAAAAGTTTTTATTGAGGGTGTAAGGCATGTGTACGTACGTGTAGGAAGAGAGGAAAGTGATTGGTTCTCAGTGAATGTAGGCTTGCGGCAGGGGTGTGTGATGTCTCCATGGTTGTTTAATTTATTTATGGATGGGGTTGTTAGGGAGGTGAATGCAAGAGTTTTGGAAAGAGGGGCAAGTATGCAGTTTGTTGTGGATGAGAGAGCTTGGGAAGCGAGTCAGTTGTTGTTCGCTAATGATACAGCGCTGGTGGCTGATTCATGCGAGAAACTGCAGAAGCTGGTGACTGAGTTAGGTAAAGTGTGTGAAAGAAGAAAGGTGAGAGTAAATGAGAATAAGAGCAAGGTTATTAGGTACAGTAGGGTTGAGGGTCAAGTCAATTGGGAGGTAAGTTTGAATGGAAAAAAACTGGAGGAAGTAAAGTGTTTTAGATATCTGTGAGTGGATCTGGCAGCGGATGGAACCATGGAAGTGGAAGTGAATCATAGGGTCGGGGAGGGGGCAAAAATTCTGGGAGCGTTGAAGAATGTTTGGAAGTCGAGAACATTATCTTTTATCTCGGAAAGCAAAAATGGGTATGTTTGAAGGAATAGTGGTTCCAACAATGATGTATGGCTGCGAGGCATGGGCTATAGATAGAGTTGTGTGCAGGAGGGTATATGTGCTGGAAATGAGATGTTTGAGGATAATGTGTGAGGTGGTTTGATCGAGTAAGTAATGTAAGGGTAAGAGAGATGTGTGGAAATAAAAAGAGTGTGGTTGAGAGAGCAGAAGAGGGTGTTTTGAAATGGTTTGGTCACATGGAGAGAATGAGTGAGGAAAGATTGACAAAGAGGATATATGTGTCAGAGGTGGAGGGAACGAGAAGTGGGAGACCAAATTGGAGGTGGAAAGATGGAGTGAAAAAGATTTTGAGTGATTGGGGCCTGAACATGCAGGAGGGTGAAAGGCATGCAAGGAATAGAGTGAATTGGAATGATGTGGTATACCAGGGTCGACGTGCTGTCAATGGATTGAACCAGGGCATGTGAAGCGTCTGGGGTAAACCATGGAAAGTTCTGTGGGGCCTGGATGAGGAAGGGGAGGTTTGGTTTCGGTGCATTATTACATGACAGCTAGAGACTGAGTGTGAACGAATGGGGCCTTTGATGTCTTTTCCTAGCGCTACCTCGCACACATGAGGGGGGAGGGGGTTGTTATTCCATGTGTGGCGAGGTGGCGATGGGAATAAATAAAGGCAGACAGTATGAATTATGTACATGTGTATATATGTTTATGTCTGTGTGTGTATATATATGTGTACATTGAGATGTATAGGTATGTATATTTGTGTGTGTGGACGTGTATGTATATACATGTGTATGTGGGTGAGTTGGGCCATTCTTTCGTCTGTTTCCTTGCGCTACCTTGCTAACGTGAGAGACAGCGACAAAGCAAAATAAGTAAATAAATATATATTCTTATTATTTATTATATATATATATATATATATATATATATATAATAAATATACTATATAAAGTGTATATGAATGCGCACCTTCATATATATATATATATATATATATATATTTATTTTGTTTTGTCGCTGTCTCCCATGTTAGCAAGGTAGCTCAAGGAAACAGAGGAAAGAATGGCCTAACCCACCCACACACACATGTATATACATACACGTCCACACACGCAAATATACATACCTATACATCTCAATGTATACATATATATATACACACAGAGACATGTACATTCATATGCATGTACATAATTCATACTGTCTGCCTTTATTCATTCCCATTGCCACCCCGCCACACATGAAATAACAACGCCCTCCCCCCTCATGTGTGTGAGGTAGCACTAGGAAAAGACAACAAAGGCCATATTCGTTCACACTCAGTCTCTAGCTGTCATGTAATAATGCACCGAAACCACAGCTCCCTTTCCACATCCAGGCCCCACACAACTTTCCATGGTTTACCCCAGACGCTTCAAATGCCCTGGTTCAATCTATTGTCAGCACGTCAACCCCGGTATACCACATCGTTCCAATTCACGCTATTCCTTGCACGCCTTTTACCCTCCTGCATGTTCAGGCCCCGATCACTCAAAATCTTTTTCATTCCATCTTTCCACCTCCAATTTGGTCTCCCACTTCTCGTTCCCTCCACCTCTGACACACATATCCTCTTGGTCAATCTTTCCTCACTCATTCTCTCTATGTGACCAAACCATTTCAAAACACCCTCTTCTGCTCTCTCAACCACACTCTTTTTATTACCACACATCTCTCTTACCCTCCTATTACTTACTCAATCAAACCACCTCACACCACATATTGTCCTCAAACATCTCATTTCCAGCACATCCACCCTCCTCCGCACAACTCTATCCATAGCCCATGCCTCGCAACCATATAACATTGTTGGAACCACTATTCCTTCAAACATACCCATTTTTGCTTTCCAAGTTTATGTTCTCGACTTCCACACATTCTTCAACGCTCCCAGAATTTTCGCTCCCTCCCCCACCCTATTATTCACTTCCGCTTCCATGGTTCCATCTACTGCCAAATCCACTCCCAGATATCTAAAACACTTCGCTTCCTCCAGTTTTTCTCCGTTCAAACTTACCTCCCAATTGACTTGACCCTCAACCCTACTGTACCTAATAACCTTGCACTTATTCACATTTACTCTCAGCTTTCTTCTTTCACATACTTTACCAAACTCAGTCACCAGCTTCTGCAGTTTCTCACATGAATCAGCCACCAGCGCTGTATCGTCAGCGAACAACAACTGACTCACTTCCCAAGCCCTCTCATCCACAACAGACTGCATACTTGCCCCTCTTTCCAAAACTCTTGCATTCACCTCCCTAACAACCCCATCCATAAACAAATTAAACAACCATGGAGACATCACACACCCCTACCGCAAACCTACATTCACTGAGAACCAGTCACTTTCCTCTCTTCCTACACGTACACATGCCTTACATCCTTGATAAAAACTTTTCACTGCATCCCACACCGTATATTCTTAATACCTTCTACAGAGTATCTCTATCAACTCTATCATATGCCTTCTCCAGATCCATAAAAGCTACATACAAATCCATTTGCTTTTCTAAGTATTTCTCACATACATTCTTCAAAGCAAACACCTGATCCACACATCCTCTTCCACTTCTGAAACCACACTGCTCTTCCCCAATCTGATGCTCTGTACATGCCTTCACCCTCTCAGTCAATACCCTCCCATATAATTTACCAGGAATACTCAACAAACTTATACCTCTGTAATTTGAGCACTCACTTTTATCCCCTTTGCCTTTGTATAAGGGCACTATGCAAGCATTCCGCCAATCCTCAGGCACCTCACCATGAGTCATAAATACATACATTAAATAATCTTACCAACCAGTCAACAATAGTCACCCCCTTTTTTATAAATTCCACTGCAATACCATCCAAACCCGCTGCCTTGCCGGCTTTCATCTGCAAAGCTTTTACTACCTCTTCTCTGTTTACCAAACCATTCTCCCTAACCCTCTCACTTCGCACAACACCTCGTCCAAAACACCCTATATCTTCCACTCTATCATCTAACACATTCAACAAACCTTCAAAATACTCACTCCATCTTCTCACATCACCACTACTTATCACCTCCCCATTAACCCCCTTCACTGATGTTCCCATTTATTCTCTTGTTTTATGCACTTTATTTACCTCCTTCCAAAACATCTTTTTATTATCCCTAAAATATAATGATACTCTCACCCAACTCTCATTTATCCTCTTTTTCACCTCTTGAGGAAATGTTGAAATGCTAGCCTTGTGGTCCCATGTGATGCACTGCATTAGCATTACACAAGTATACAGTGTATAGGTCTTGAATCTTCTAAATAAAGAGAACACCAGTACCAACACACACAATGTTTAAAAATAATACAAATATAAGACATTGTAAGATTTATTCATATCCAAATCATTTAATGCTACCATTCTTTGTACAAGACATAGGCATATGTACACAAAAATACTGTTGTACTGATATACAACAACTGTCAGGACTTGCAACTTGGGGGGGTCTTAAATTTAAATGAGCCTTTATTTTCTGTCCGCTGGGGTTGCCCCGAGTCCCTGCTCAGAAGCAAGTTGAGCCAGGTACTGAGTCTTGGTATAACGCCTACTGGTAGCTACATATCTATCATGCATGGTATGAGAGCTCCATAATGCGCAAACTACCAACTATCCAAAATGAAAATGAACACAACAGGTCTGTGCAGGGCCCAGTTCACTCCCATGCTGAACACCTCTTGTATACTGTATGCTTAGTCTAAAGGTGTATCATAAACATCAACACTACAACACTCTATCACTGGCAATGAAAAAATAAAATAAAAAGATATATATCCACAATAAGAATAATGATTTCAAATAGAACTTCCTTCACTTCTTCACAACATCTAATGGACATTCTTTGTAAAAGATATCATTAAAAATTTCTTATCAGGAAACATGAAACCCCATCATACACAAAAGCAAGAACAAAGAATAAAAATAAAAATATCATTTGTCCCAACAATATATGTACAAAACATAAATACAAGTGCTAGTGTGAATGGGAGAGCTAGTTATGATATGTCCAAGCCATAAATATTGAGAGAGATTCTTGAACCAGCTCAATGTAAGAACAAGACATACTGGTAACTCTGACTTGGATTTATAAATAATATGTAATTATACATTAGATAACTTTTCAAGGTAAAATAATAGAGCAAAAATTGTTCTAGTGTACAAATATGTTACAGGAAGAAATATGTGATTAGTATTCCTCAGTGGAACATTATGCTTGACTGTACTATTGTAAAATGATTTAGGATTCAGACCACTGTTGCTAGGCTGACAGTGAGTGGCAGGTAACTATTAAGCAAAACCACCCATAATTATACAACTGAAGCTTAGCTTTAGTTTAACCTTTGCACTGCAACAAGATTGTAGCATGTGGTAAACTGTACAACAGCAGATATTACAGTTCAACGGACAGATAAAACTGAAGTAAAAGCAAAGAGTCCTTGTGTGACACTTTCCTGGTTCATTGGTCCATCCATATTTTTTACATGAATTAACAGCCCATGTGAACTAAAAATTATCCCCATATAAATTCACCCTGAGGAATTGTGCTGGAAAGCTTTTCACTTGGGACAGAAATCCATAATCATTAACTGAAGCTTTTATAAAGATCAGTAATAAGTACAAATATTTTCATATAAACCTGTCCATCCATCAACAAAAACCTCCCCAAAAAACTGAAGGGAGGCTGTCTCACACTCACACAAGCACAACAGAGAACACAGCAAGTTTCTCTGGCAGTTTTTGGGGCTTTCTTATGAAAAGTTTTGGGAGCCCATCATTTTGTTGAGGAGAAAGAACCTAATATTATTTTGTACTTTCCAAAAACAAACAGATAGGGAAGGGATAAGCAAAATAAAGCAAATCCTGGAAAATAAAGGAATGAATGAAGGGCATGGATGGTATGCAATAAAATACTCTAAATACATATAAAGCTTTCCAACAATATATATAATCAGTTGTGGTCAGGCCACACCAGGAGTGCTTTGTGACATGATGCAGGGATGCAGTTAAAATAAAACTGCTTTTTAACTTATAATGCAGAAGACATAACACTCAATTTGGCCTGACCAACAAATATAAATCCTCACAAGGACTCGATAAGAAATTCTACACAGAGAGCCGAGCCTATTATAACAGTCACTGGAGATATTGCTTGGGTCAGGACAGAAGCAAGGCCATCCTGCTGCTTGCAGGCTTGGACCCAGAAGGGCAACAAGCCCGCCATCACGACCCTCTAGATCCTGGAGCAGAGCAGTCATGTCCAGAATAACCACCACCACCACTGTATCCTAAACTAGGAGATGCCAGCCCAGGTGGTCCTTGAGTTGGTGATTCCTGTGGTCTTATAGAAGCTGGAGGAGGGGGAATGACTAACTGATTGTGATGTGGAGGTGGGCCCACACGACCAGAGGAGTATAAGGAAACAGCTGAAGGTGCTACTCCCCCAGCTGGTGGGGTACTATACTGCTGACCCCGAGAATATGGTCTTGCAGGATATACATGATTTTGGGGAGTTGTTGTTAAAGATTGTGGCATACGAGGTCCTACCTGTATTGATGACGGGAGATGGGAAAGAGAAGGAGATGTGCTTCCCAACGGCTGTGAGCTGGAAATGGGAGACAGCTTAGACTGTATGACTACTGGAACAGAAGGTGGAGCAGGACTTGCAACTGGATGAGGCCCTATCGTAGTTAATGGACCTGGTACAGAAGCTGAAGCCATGCCTGATGTTGATGTTGTCCCTTGGGTAGTAGGCATAGAACTTTGTAATGATGGTCCATTTCGAGATGCAGATGTTGTTGGTGGAGGTACAGGCGGAGGTGGAGGCCCTAAGTATGATCCTGTTATGGTGATACCAGTTCCAGATGATCCAGGATAAGATGACAATGTCAGTCTCTGAGTACTGCCACTAGGGATGTTAATTAAACCCCCATTATTACCAGTGGTACTACTGCAGTTTGTGTTTTGCACTGGATTAAAACCTGTTTGTGCTGCTCCAACTTTGGAAGAACATACCACTTTCTGAACTGTAACTTCTCGCCCCTGGAATATTGAGTTTTTAGGAGGTGCTGTTGGTGGGGGTGGAGGGGGTGGTAAGTTCTTATCTTTGTGACGACGGTGGTTCCTATCACGATCCTCGCCATCTGCTGAAATGATAAACTTATTGTATATAACACCCAATAATAAAACTTGTGTCAAGTATATCAAATTTTTTCTTTTATAAATTAAATGAACCCAAGACCCTTTAATATGTTTCTGCAGCTTCAAGGCTGTACTACTATTTGCAGTGAATAGAAACATGGAAGTGGAAGTGAGTCACAGGATGGAGGAAGGGTGAAGGGTTTGGGAGCTATGAAGAATGTGTGGTAGGAAAAAATGTTATTTTGGAGAGCAAAAATGGGTATGTTTGAAGGAAAAGTGGTTCCAACTTTATTATATGGTTGTGAGGCATGGGCTATAGATAGGGTTGTACAGAGGAGGGTGGATGTGTTGGAAATGAAATGTTTGAGGACAATATGTGGCATGAGGTGGTTTGATCAAGTAAGTAATGAAAGGGCATGAGAGATGAGTTGATAAAAAAAGAGTGTGGTTGAGAGAGCAGAAGAGGGTGTGTTGAAGTGGTTTGGACATGGAGAGAATGAGTGAGGAAAACTGAAAAAAGAGAACTTTGTCAGAGGTTGAGCAAACAGAGAGAAGCAGGAAACCTAATTGGAGGTGAAAGGATGGAGTGAAAAACATTTTAAGCAATCGAGGCCTGAACATAAAGGAGGGTGAGAGGCATGCAAGGAATAGAGTGAATTGGAACGATGCGGTATACCAGGGTTGACGTGCTGTCAATGGACTGAACCAGGGCATGTAAAACGGGGGTAAATCATAGAAAGGTCTGTGGGGCCTGGATGTGGTTAGAGAGCTGTGGTTTTGGTGCATTACACATGACAGCTAGAGACTGAGTGTGAATGAATGTGGCCTTTTTTGTCCGTTTTCCTGGCGCTACCTTGCTGAAGCAGGAGGTAGCCATTTCCCACGTTAGTGAGGTAGCGTTAAGAACAGAGGACTGTTCCTTTTGTTAGAAAAACATTCCCAACAGATAGGCTAGAAAATTTTTTTTTATTTGAATGTTCCCTGGTCATACAGAATTCAAACTGGAGATCTTCTACCTGTGTTACAAGTATCCAATTTACCTAACATAAAAAAGCATCATAATAAAAGAGAAGTCTTAAAGTTTATGTCAGATAAATTACAATTTATTTGCATCATACTACCAAAATAGCACCAACATTACCAAAAATCTTTGCAGTGTTCATCAAAATGCATCTTCATCTAGAGCAAACTACAAAACTTTAAATACCTTATTTTTAAAAAGGAATTCATAATTATTAATGTTAACATAACTGCAGCTTTTCACCTCTATATTACACCAAGATTATTGGCAACATGATGAAACTACATTTTCAAATATTTAAAGCTAGAAGCCATGCTTTGAGCAGTCACTTATAATAATAGTACAAGCAAGGCATATGTTACTACCTGGCCCAGGCTGAAGCCCTGAAGGTTTACTGGCACGTGGAGACAGGGGGGAAGAAGAGAAGGAGACGAAGGGAGCAGGAGGGGGAAGCAGGGGAGGTGACGGACGTCCTACAATACTTGCACACCCCAGCCGCAACCCTGAACCGGAGGGAGGCAATTGGTGCCACAGGTTAGTGAAAATATCCCCAAAATGAATACTGTAACTGAAAAAAATCTTTAATGCATTCATTCAAATTCAGAAATATCAAAATACCCTGAATAAAGAAGGGCATATTCTGTTAGAAATCTAAACAAAAGACAAAAATATAAGACTTTCATGCTTTCAAAAATATATACTTGTCAAGATGAACTTTCTGGTTTCCTCAAAATTCTATGAGGGCTCCTATATCATTAAAATATGTTACATAAAATTAAGTGATCTTTCAAGTTATATCATCTGAGTAACCAAGTGTTTTCAAACGTAAAAATTCATGCAATTTCCAATATCATTATCATTCACATTATCAATATCATTACTATTATTATCATTACATTTATAACCATCATTATTTCTTTCTGTCATACTTGTTTGCCATTTCTCACATTTGTAAGAAAGTGCCACGAACAGATGAAGGAGAAGAAAGGGCCTTATTCACTCACATCCATTCTCTAGCTGTCATGTATAATGCACCAAAACGACAGAACCCATTCACAACCAAGCCCCATAGACTTTTCTATGGTTTACCCTGGCTGTTTCATATGCCTTGGTTCAGTTCAATAACAGCTTGTTACCCCCTGTATACCACTTTGCTTCAATTCACTATATCATGTGTAATTTCATTTTCCTGCACGTTCACGCCCCAAGCACACACAATCTTATTCACTTAATCCTTCCATTTCCAATATGGTCTCCATCTCTCCTGATATGTATATCCTCTCTGTCAATCTCTCTTCACTCATTCTCTCCATGTTTCCAAATCGATGGGTAATTTACTTGTTACCTTTAGTGCTATACTAAGGCCATTTAAGTTACATTACTTACTTGTTTGTACATATCCTTCACATACACTTTTTTCATGAATAATGATAAGCATCATCAAATTCACTCGGGCTTCCCCTGCAAATTCTCACCAGATCACATGGGCTGCATCATCCACAATTAATATTTCATTTAAAATCAAGTGTAGAATTATGAAATTTTTTCTATAAGGTGAAGAAGTTACATTATTTGACAAGGTAATAATAAAAAAAAATAGTAGTATAAGTGTTATGGGATGGCTGAAATGACTGTGGAAAGATCAATTCTTATGGGCCTGGATTTCTCCTCTGCATGAGTGTGAGGATCAAAGCTATGGGTGTACTTTTTTTTCAGAGCTGATTCTTTTTCATAACTATGAATTCTACTGTGCTTAATAGAATTTGGGATTAAAATATGTTTTTTATATATCTATATTTCTGATGCCTGTTCCAACTGGAACTCCCTAAAAGGTGTGGCCACGGCAATAAAGTCTCCATAACTAAAGACTCCAATGGTGCTCCTTAGTTTAGTACCACACCCTTAACAGGCCACTGGCAAAGGGCAAGTCTAGTGCAGTATTTGAAGAGGCTCCTACCCAATGTTCCTAATGACTACTTCTATCTAATGCTCCTACCTACTACTTTTATCTACTGCTCTTACCATTTTGCCAAAAGGCAGGGCTAGCGCATAGTGCTCACCGTACAAAAATGTAGAGTTACAAAGAATGAGCTGCGAGAGTAAGTGCTGTCAAGTGTTACATATGACAATGAGATACTGTATGTTTGTGGACAGAATGCCAGTAGTCCATATGTTAGTGGGGAAGAAAGAAAAGACTGTAAATGAGGAAGAAAGAAAAAACAGCTACCCGGGTCAGAGGAGTGCAACTTGACAACCACTTAAGTGCTGGCTCACTAAACAGATTTTTTTCATTAAGGTGAATTTTTGTAAACAAAGCCTTTGTTAAAAGAGTAGTGTACATATCAAATCAATTGCTAAACTATGGCCAAACAATAAATTTTGTCATTTACCTTGTTTGTACATATCCTTTCCTTTTAAATGTAATCGTTTCATTTTAAAATGGGAAGTAAATACTGAATTTCTTTTTTATCCAAACTGTGATTACAAAATCAATGATCACCCAGCTTGTATGGGCAAAGTCATTAAAACCATCAAGTTGTGATGTCAACTGTCATGATTTATAGCTGTATTCCCCCATTCTTGAGTCAGAAATGCCAAACAAGTGATGAGAGTGAGCTTTGTACAAATAAGAAAATCAAAGAAAAAGCATTATACTTTAGAGTAAAATATTCAAACCATTTAAATGCTAGTAAATGTCCAGGGGCCCCCTTGACAGATGTAGGTTGCTGGAACTGAATCTACAAAACACTCTCTCTCCCAATCTCTCGTATAATAATACACAATTCACAGATTATCCTGAACCACATATTTCCTTTATTGCTAGGGAAAGGAGTGTAAGAAAACTACTGACATTTCTTTTGTGTGTCATGAAAGGAAGCAAACGGGCAATAAGAAAAGAGCCAAAAGAGGATTTCTCCTCAAATGCTCAAGCTGGGGTGTACGAATGTGCGTGGGTATAATAAGGATGAGAAAGGATGTTCTGCTTCTACATGAAACTATGGAAAAGGAAAAATAAGGAAAATGGATAAGATTAGGAAGTAAAGGCTGGGGTTAGTATAACTATATAAATAGATAGATAGAAAATATACAAGACAGGAAAATTAAGTAGATTGTTTCACGATCGCCACAGTAACCACTAAAGTAATGCTAGGCTAATTGCGATTTACTTAAAAAAAATCTACATTACTACTTCCACTATTATTCTGTTATTTCATTTATGTCATGATCAAAATCACAATTTTCTTGCTTTGATATTTCAACATCTGTCAAATCATCAACAGTATCTTGGTGCTCAAGAGAACATCCCTACTTTTAAAGGACATACATACCAACTACACACCTTGGAACACCAGGGTTGTACCTTCCTTCAGTGTGTTAACAATAGTGGATTTCTCCTGTTGCAAATTATAGTGGCTTTTTACAAAATGCATCTCTAAAAACACATAAAGTGCATTTCTAATTCAAATCAGAGCAAGAAAATGCAAGCTGTGCAAATACATCTTTTGTACAACACAATCTAATATTCCAGTATTTTAGCAGTTCTGGAAATCATGACACCAAAAGTATGTAAAAAAAAAAAAAAAAAAAAAAAAAAAAACTATGAATCTATTTCAACTGTATCCTTCTGTTTCATCCCCACTCCAGGAACCTGCTACATTTCCAAAATTTTTCCTGTGCACTGATGATCAAAAGCAATGGAGGTAATCAAAATAAAAGTCATAGTGTGAGAGTAAATATTAACCATTTGATGAAATGATTATTCCCACAACAGTCTAGGACACCCAGTAAGCAAGAACTTTACAAAAGATGCCGGCCTAATTTTCCTGCCCAAACATGAAGGATCACATGCTTCCTTTACTGACTACAATTATGTACAGATGACATATGTTAACCCAACTCTAACTAGCAAGGACAAATATTAATCTGGTTAAATGATCTAAAGATAATCATGGTGGAAAGACACCATAAGCTTCCCCCACTTTACTACAAAGGGTAAAAAAGATTACGTATGGTTTAGGGGATGAAAAGCCCAGCAATCTTATTTTCAAATGTCAGAAGGTCATGAAGAGTAATTCTGAATGTAATATTAGAGAAAGAGCCAATCTCCAAGCCAAGGAAGCAGATTTAGAGGCCTAAGGAGTATGCCAAGGTCCAAATGTCTATGTGCCAATTTATTTAAACAGCTTTTAATACTTGTTTTCTGGTACCTCATAAACTGTTAGAAATACAAAATCTGTGGGAGACAGCTCACAGAAATCCAACACCCTAAAATAGTTAAGAAATAAGACAGTAATTAGGAAGACTTCATCCTCCTCTGCATTATGGACTTAAGTAGAGTGTATGTATCAGTGACATGTGAGGCTGAATGGATCTGATCTACACCATGTACAGTAAATACAAAATACATTCACTAAAGCAGATTATTTCAGTCATATCTTCCCTCCTAATTTCTTAATCACTTGAATTCTCTACTTTCACAGGGTAGATGGTCAACATTTTTGTCTCAAATAATTTTCTTGATCTTTGCTTGAGTCATCTGATTATAGATTTACATCTATATTTCTTTTTTTTAATCAATTATCAATCTTCCTAGCTAATGTGACTGACAAATCCCTTCCACATTGTTTCCACAAGTAACAAGTATGTCAATGCAAATATCAAGTTAAAACCATTTTTTGTCTGTATTCCACACCTATTAAAGGTTCCCATACTTCAGAGATAATGAAATTCTAAACAGCGTTCACCTCCAACCTACAAATTTCCACATAAGACACACTGTAACTGACACTTCATCCATGTGTCTTTTGACCACTGGACAACAGTGACCAAATAAGTTGCACCAATGGTCCACTGAAAGCATTCATTATGAAGTATACATATTAAACACCATTCAAGACCTTTAACACACTTTGGAAACTCAAAAGTGTAAGACTGGTTATCAAAACTGTTGACCAAAAAGTTCAAACCATTTCTAGGTTTTATGAAATAAAAATAAAATCCAAAATAACTTTCCAGTTTCAAACTGGAAGGGAACCCTGCTTACTGATGTATATAATCCAAAGACCACTCACAGTCTTATGTGTACAGTAGGTGTCAGATGCAAAAACAGACATACTGAGGGATGGGGGGGGGAGTGGATTTCTATGCTGGGAACTATAAAGTTTACACTGGAAGGCAAGTATCAGAATAGTGCTCATAAAATTTATGCAGTCAAGAGGGATGTGCCCAAAACTGAGTTTCAATTAAAACAGCAATGGAGAATAACATCTGCAGTACTAATGTCAGACTATTACTATATGAAGAAATAAAAGACCAAATTAAATTTGAGCTGAATACTAACACCAAACAGAAAATCTGGTTATCATGTCTTCATGAGCATCAAAAAGTCATGAACTTCCTCACAAGTTCACCATCTCTAATATTTTCCCCTGGCCAAAATATTATTATGGTAAAGAAAATTGTATGATCACTAAAGATTATAGTACAGATTATAGCTATCAGCCCTTGACTTATCACTTACTTGCACACACTTCAGTCCCATTTTAATGCATTCATAAAAAGACAACAAATATCATGGTAATCAAATTCTCTCCATGTAGTTTATATTATCAAGTCTTAAAACTTTACAAAGTATGAAAACTAAAGATTGATAATTTATCATTATTTAAATTACAAGTGGTAAACTAATCCCCATTGGTGAACAAGACGATCGCAGGAAACCCAATAAAACTGAAAATCTTTAAACATGTAGAATTAACAAGTTTAGAACAGAAGATAAAATACTAAAATAACACAACTGATGACTGCAAGTCTGTTACTACTAAGTACTTTGAAAGTGCAATATAATTTCATTTATCTCACCTGATTTATCTTCATCATCATCAGATACACACAAGCCAAATTCCCGCCTTAATCTAGCGGTTAAATTTTCCCTCTGCCGTTCTAGTAATGTGGGAGCTGCATTCCATTTCACATCCTGAGGAGTGGTGTTTCCAGTGATAGGACTAAGTGGGTTTGATGCTGTGACTCCTGCAGAAGTTGTGACTGTTGTGCTGTTAACTGTGGTGAAGACATTTGATGTAACAGCAATTGTGGTGACGGTAGTTATGCTACAGCTACTACTAACATTAACACTACTGCTCTTGGAATTGTGTTGGTTATCATTAATGCTATCTCCTCCACTGCTGCAGTTACTTTCCGCATCTGTTGGTAGGAAGAGATAAATGTTTGATTTACCCAAAAATAGTAATATTTGCCAATGTAAAAGTTCATTCATATCTATTCAAGCTTTCATTATTCAGAAATAATTCTTGATGAAAGTAGAGTTGAAAAATGTCATGTCAACATACAAACCTCTTTTTACTTCATCTTTGGTGGATTTACTCTCGAAGACAACAGATAATGGTGGAAGTAAGAAAGGATGAATAGGAGAGAGTGCAAGATCAGGGGGAGATTCACCATCTTCAGTTTGAGCCAACTTTGATGGTGAAGAGAAATAGGTGGGTGAAAGGGAGGATTCTTGTGTTGATGTACTGGGGGTGGAAGAGGACATCATGTTAATGGCATTAAAAGATGATACTGAAGAGTCAGTTGAATGAGTGGGCAATACTGTAAAGCATGTTAGTGATAAGGAAGGAAGTGGCGAGGAGTCTGTTGGTCCACTCAACCCTCTACTGTCACAATCACTGCCCACACTTTTCCTTTTACGGTACTCCAAAATTGATAACTGCCACGGAAGAAAGAGGAGTTGATAAAACATTTGAACAACACTAATATTAAATGTAAAAGGAACTCAATTCCAAAAATTCAGATATGCATGTAAAGCATAAATGAATAATTCTTAACATATGATCCATTGTAATTTGAGATCAATATTCAGCACAAATACAGCGTGGAAAAAAATCACACAATATTGAATAAACTTAATTACTCAATATCCTATAACTTGCCTTTCGTTTAGCTGGTGCAGGTTTCGACTGAGCTTGCTGTGACAGCTGTAGTGTAGATCTACTAGAAACATCACATTCTTCTTGAAGTTCAGCTTCAGTCATCTCCTCCTGCACCACTGGTGATGGAGATGGGGGCGTGCAAGGACCTCTTGTTCTTGATCGTGATGGTCTTTCAGATATGTGGTCTATCTCAGGAGTCCTCTCCCTTTCAGTGTCTTTTCCTTGAACAGGTGAAGAACATGACTGACAAGGTTCTGCCAACCTGGGACTTTCCAAGAAAACTGTGGGGTCATCTGGACTAACTGGAGCAGGTCCTTCTGGAGTTCTGGGTCCTTTTAGTTCCGGGGAATATGGATGTGCACTCTCTGGAGTTCTTGATCCTTCTCTTTTTGTTTCCTCATCATGCATCTCTGGGCACTTTCTTGGCTGTGAGGGCAACAATACTGAAACATCCAGTGGACTACCAGATTTTAGTTGAACAGGAGGACTTCTTTCTAGGAGTAAAGATGAATCAGGCTGGGGATCTGTTTCACTGCCAGTGAGAAATCCTTCTACTTTAATGCTTTTCCTCATAGTATCCTGATTCCTATCTTCATTACCTTGATCTTCATATTCCTCTCTTTTTATTTGTGAATGTTCTATTTTCTGATCTTCCTTAACCCCTTTCCTTGTTTTCTGCTGTACATTTTCTCCCTTTTTTTTACTCTGTGAATCAGTTTCCTCTCCCACAACTTGAAGAGGTCCAGCTTGCACTGCTTCTGTTTCCTGTTGCTCATTTTCATTCTTTGTTTCTAGATGCTCAGTTTTCTCTCTTTTTATCCCTTTTGGTTGACCAGACACCCTTTTGATGTCAGTCTGTAGCCTCTCTTCTCTTTGTACCTCCTGTTTCTCTACTTCACATTCTCTCAGCTTTTGTTCTAAAATTTCCTTCTTCAAAATTTGTCTCCTTTTTCCTCTTGTTATCACTTGCTTCTCTTCCTTTAGATTGTGTCTTAATCTTCTTCTTGAAGAGTATCGCTGTGATTTCTCTATTTTCAATTCTTCGACCAGTTCTCTTTTCATAAGTACTTGATCTTCTGTCTCTTTTCTCAATACCAGCTCTTCACTATTTTCTCTTCTTCCTTCTTCATTAGCATCCTGTTCTTGATCAAGTGCAAGTACTCTCTTTGAATTCTTTGAATTACGCGAACTTTTGCCTCTCTTACTAACTTTCTTGTCACTCTCACTCTTGACATTTCCCAGCTTGAAATTAATGTTTGTGATTTCTACTTGTTCCACCACTTTTGCTTTTTCATTCTGTCGGGTTCCTTCATTCCTTACCACCTTAAGCATCTTTTTCTTCTTCTTCTTCTTCATCTCCATTTCATTTCCTTGAAAGGTTTTCTCAGCCTGACTTTCCTTTCGGTTTCCTTGTTCATCTTCTTTTCTATTTTCACTTGGTTTAGTACAACATATTTTCACCCCAATATCCCTTATAACTCTTTCTATTTCCAGTCCTGTTTCTTTCTTTGCATCCATCATATAATTTTCTCTTTTCACTTCCAGCTCTTCTGCTTCATTCTTTATTTCCTGAATGTCTGTGCCTTTCTTTACTTCCTGTTCATCTGATTCTTTCTTAATTAACTGTTCATCTGTTTCTTTTTTTACATGTTTATGAAATTCTTTCTTTATTTTTTGTTTGATTTCATCCTTTACTTCCTTTTCATCTATTTCCTTAATGATCTTATGCTTGCCTATTCCTGCTTTTATTTCATAATCACATTTTTCCCTCTTCACATTTTTCAGGCCTTTCTTTCTTTTTACTGCTTTCTGACATGCTTTCTCTCGCTTGATTTCAGTCTGGCAACTTCTTCCTTTCTTGGTCCCTTGTCTTCTCTCTCTCCTTAATCCCTGTTGATGATTTTGTTCGCTTCTGACCACATGTCTTCTTTCTCTCTTCATCCCTTGCTGATATTTTCTCTCTTTTCTTACAACCACTTCTTCACTTCTGCCCTTCACTATTACATTAAGATCAATTTTTTCTGCTTTTGTAAAACTCATAGAATGCATAGCTTTTAAACTGTGATCATGAATTAAATTTCTCTTAAAATTTTCACCTGCATTTTTTATTTTCATTTCATTTGCATCCTCCTGAAAATTCCCACAAACAGTATCATTTTTTCCCATTTCCTCACCTTTGTCAACAAAATTTTCATCATCTTCTATGATCAGTTCATTTTCCTCTTCATCAATGTCTCTTTTGATTCTAGCAATACTGTCTTTGGTAGGATGGAACCCACTCGTATGCTCTGCTTGAATCAAAAGATATGAATGATCTTCAGAAAAAGTGTCCTCTGATTTTATTTTAGACACTGCTTCTTCATCCAGTTCAGCTTCCATCTGAAACGCAAAATGGAGAAAATGAACAATACTCATACTACTGTCTATCTGCACTGTACTCAAATCACATCCAAAATTATGAAGAAAAATCTGATAAAGTTATATACAACTAAACTACAATATGCACAGAACTGACCAACCAAGTCACTCAAGGCAGCAGACTAGCTTATTCTGTCAAACCAAGGAGGTTGCCACTCCATGAAGTGATGGAAAACTGTACAAAGAAGTATTTCAAAGGAGATTAGTACACAAAAGCTTTGTTTAATAGGTCCTGTAAAGTTGCAATGAGTTAACACATATCAACCATTTGGTCTTACTTGAATAATGAAGATGACAGCAATTTACCAACATTGTGCGTAATAACCTATCCTTTCTTGAATCAGTAGCACTTTTGAATGCCAATTAGTATCTAAACTTTTCTTTCTTGTATCACAGTTTTAAAAATTGCTTCTATTAATAGACAGACTGTGAAATCTTTATTTTGAACACAAAGCAGTACAAATTCTACTGTATTACAGAACTTCAACATACCACATCGTATCAAAACAATAACCCTGAATTCCAATTCTTGCATATGAAATATGGTCACTTTATAATACTGGCCAATCTGTTTTAATCCATACGCTGTAAAATTACCGAGAGTTATGCGTTGAGTTATAGTTCAAACTTCAACATGTTGCTCACGTACATGAGCAATTTCTAATTTCTTTCGCTAAAGGTGAAAAAAAATTTGTAAAAAACAAGTAATACTGGTAGTTCAAGTACAATACTGAATACATTTCCATAAGCATTTTGACAGTGGTTAACATGTCCCAGAAAAAAAGAAATAATAATAATCAATAATAATAATAATAATAATAATAATAATAATAATAATACTGGATAACACAAACATCTAGTAGCATTTCAGTGTTAAGTCTGCTTTAATCTTTTTTCGAACTCTATCCCCTAAAAACCTTGGCAGTGCTGGAATTCCACTGGAAGTATTCTTAAAATGCACCAACTAAAACTTTAACAATTTGTAATATGTGCATAAAAACTTTAAGACTGAGGTGTACATGGTAAGTCCTCTCTCGAAGCCTTTTGACGGGGAGTGGTGCTAAAGGGTCAAGATATATGTTTATGCCACTAACATTTGTTTACTCTAAAGTTTTGCAGGCAAGGAATACAAGGAAAGAAAAAACAAATACTTACCCCCACAGCTTTTCTGGACTGTCAACAACAGACTTAGTGAACATAACCACATATGCAAGAGTGACAAACTGAAACTAGTCTCTAGCTAACTAATCTTAACCCAGATTCCTACCCATCTCCAAATAATCGTAGTGGAACTCCAGAGGATTTATGCTAGCACTGATGTGATTTGAAAAAAAATAATATTGCTGTATGTACAACCATACAGCGATTAAGTATAATTATATACATATAAAACCATACCCTGAAGGGCTTTATCATTGAGAGTACAGTCTTGTCAAAGAACTTAATCACTCTAAAGGAATCAACATTTCCCTGCTACTGGAAGCAGTGCAGCCTTGGGCTGCAGAAACATACATAAAGGTCCCATGTAACACTAAAACTTTTCATAGAAATTGGACCTGGGTATATACAAATTATATTATCTATCTATCATACTTTGTTGCTGTCTCCTGCGTTAGCGAAGTAGTGCAAGGAAACAGACGAAAGAATGGTCCAACCCACCAACATACACATGTATATACATACATGTCCACACACGCACATATACATACCTATACATCTTAATGTATACATATATATCCATAAACAGACATATACATATATACACACATGTACATAATTCATACTTGCTGCTTTTATTCATTCCCGTCACCACCCCACCACACATGAAATATCATCCCCCCTCCCCCTGTGAGGTAGTGCTAGGAAAGACAAAGGCCACATTTGTTCACACTCAGTCTCTAGCTATCATGTGTAATGCACCAAAACCACAGCTCCCTTTCCACATCCAGGCCTCACAGGCCTTTCCATGGTTTACCCCAGATGCTTCACATGCCCCGGTTCAACCCTTTGACAGCACGTCGACCCCAGTATACCACATTGTTATGTATCTATTTATCTATCATATCTAATCACTGTCTCCTGCGTTAGCGAGGTAGTGCAAAGAAACAGATGAGGAATGGCCCAGCCCAACCACATACACATATAAATACATAAACACCCATACATGCACATATACATACATATACATTTCAACGTATACATACATATACATACACAGACATATACATATATACAGATGTGCATATTCATATTTGCTGCCTTAGACCATTTCTGTCACCACCCCACCACACATGTCATAGAATTCCCAGCAAGGTAGCACCAGGAACAGACAAAAAAGGCTACATTCGTTCACACTCAGTCTCTAGCTGGCATGTGTAATGCATCAAAACCACAGCTCCCTTTCCACATCCAGGCCCCACTGGCCTTTCCATGGTTTACCCCAGATGCTTCAAATGCCCTGGTTCAATCCACTGACAGCACATTGACCCTGGTATACCACATCATTCCAATTCACTCTATTCCTTGCAACGCCTTTCACCTTCCTGTATGTTCAGACCCTGATCGCCCAAAATCTTTTTCACTCCATCCTTCAATCTCCAATTTCGTCTTCTGCTTCTCCTTCTTCCCTCCACCTAAGACACATATATCCTCTTTGTCAATCTTTCCTTGCTCATTCTCTCAATGTGTCTAAACCATTTCAACACACCCCCTTCTGCTCTTTCAACCACACTCTTTACTACCACACATCTCTCTTACCCTTTCATCACTCACTTGATCAAACCACCTCACACCACATATTGTCCTCAAAAATTTCATTTCCAACACATTCACCTTCCTCCGCACAACCCTATCTATAGCCCATGCCTCGCAAACATATAATATTGTTGGAACCACTATTCCTTCAAACAACCTATTTTCACCCTCTCAGATAATGTTCTCGCCTACCACACATTCTTCAACGCTCACAGAACCTTCCCCTCCTCCCCCACCCTGTGACTCACTTCTGCTTCCATGGTTCCATCCGCTGCTAAGTCCACTCCCAGACATCTAAAAAAAAAATTCACTTCGTTTTTCTCCATTCAAACTTACCTCCTAATTATATATATATCTATATATATATATATATATATATATATATATATATATATATATATATATATATATATGGTGTGGGAGGCAAGTTGTTAGAAGCAGTGAAAAGTTTTTATCGAGGATGTAAGGCATGTGTACATGTAGGAAGAGAGGAAAGTGATTGGTTCTCAGTGAATGTAGGTTTGCGGCAGGGGTGTGTGATGTCTCCATGGTTGTTTAATTTGTTTATGGATGGGGTTGTTAGGGAGGTAAATGCAAGAGTTTTGGAAAGAGGGGCAAGTATGAAGTCTGTTGGGGATGAGAGAGCTTGGGAAGTGAGTCAGTTGTTG